>NC_135982.1:29627655-29722149 GCF_053455715.1 Rhinoraja longicauda | reverse complement strand
AGGTATCTTGAACTGTAAGGAAGCATTTTTTCTTGAATGTTAAGCTTTTATATCTGAGCTGCTTCCCTTGGGAGCGGTGAACAAACGCGGAGAGGGGGGGGTGTGTGTGTGTGCCAGTCCTCGTTCCAGAGTCCCAGACTCACCGGTGGTGACGGAAGCACTCTATGCTAGCGTCTATTTCAAGAGGCCTTGTGTACAGGAGCAGGGATGTAATGCTGAGGATCTATAAGGGCTGGTCAGGCCCCATTTGGAATATTGTGAGCAATTTTGGGCCCCATATCTGAGGAAGGATGTGCTGGGTCTGGAGAGGGTCCAGAGGAGGTTTACAAGAACGATCCCAGGAATGAGTGGGTTAACCTATGATGAGCGTTTGTGGGCACTGGGCCTGTACTCGCTGGAGTTTAGAAGGATGAGGGGGGACCTCATTGAAACTTGCAGAACAGTGAGCGGCCTGGATAGAGTGGATGTGGAGAGGATGTTCCCACCAGTGGGAGAGTCTAGGACCAGAGGGCACAGCCTCAGTATTAAAGGACGTTCTTTTAGGAAGGAAATGAGGAGAAATTTCTTTAGTCAGAGGGTGGCGAATCTGTGGGATTCTTTGCCACAGACGGCTGTGGAGGCCACAAGTCAGTGGAGATATTAAGGCAGAGATAGATAGATTATTGATTAGTGCGGGTGTCAGAGGTTGTGGGGAGAAGGCAGGAGAATGGGGTTAGGAGGGAGAGATAGATCAGCCGTGATTGAATGGCGGAGTGGACGATGGGCCGAATGGCCTAATTCTGCTCCTATTTCTTCTGGCCTTACAACCTTAGTACTTGAGCCATCGTCATGCAGAGTGGAAACTGGCCCTGGGCCCACCAAGTCCACACCGACCAGCGATCCCCACACACTAACACTATCCTACACACACTAACACTATCCTACACACACTAACACTATCCTACACACACTAACACTATCCTACACACACTAGAACTATCCCACACACACTAACACTATCCCACACACACTAACACTATCCCACACACACTAACACTATCCTACACACACTAACACTATCCTACACACACTAGAACTATCCTACACACACTAACACTATCCCACACACACTAACACTATCCACACACACTAGCACTATCTCACACACACTAACACTATCCTACACACACTACCACTATCCCACACACACTAACACTATCCCACACACACTAACACTATCCTACACACACTAGAACTATCCTACACACACTAACACTATCCTACACACACTAACACTATCCCACACACACTAACACTATCCTACACACACTAACACTATCCCACACACACTAACACTATCCCACACACACTAACACTATCCACACACACTAGCACTATCCCACACACACTAACACTATCCTACACACACTACCACTATCCCACACACACTAACACTATCCCACACACACTAACACTATCCTACACACACTAGAACTATCCTACACACACTAACACTATCCTACACACACTACCACTATCCCACACACACTAACACTATCCCACACACACTAACACTATCCTACACACACTAGCACTATCCCACACACACTAACACTATCCCACACACACTAACACTATCCTACACACACTAACACTATCCTACACACACTAACACTATCCCACACACTAGGAACAAATTTTATAATTTTCACCAAAGCCAATTAACCTACAAACCTGCACGTCTTTGGAGTGTGGGAGGAAACCGGAGCGCCCGGAGAAAACCCACGCAGGTCACGGGGAGAACGTACAAACTCCGTACAGACGGCACCCGTAGTGGGGATGGGACCCGGGTCTCTTGCGCTGTGAGGCAGCAGCTCTACCCGCTGCACCACCGTGCCGACTGTGAGATCAGCATTTGGTGGGTTACTGGGGCAGGTATTCTAGTTTGGTTTATTAAACTCTCCAGAGAGGAGGGAGGATTGTGAAGGCAGACTCGCTACCATCTTGTTAAAGTGGGGCCCAGGTGATGCTGACTACTTCTCAAGGCAACAAAACCCCTGTTGATCCCTTCAATGGAGGGGCTGGAAACCAGAGATGACGAGACACAGAGACACAGGGACACAGGGACACAGAGACATAGGGACACAGGGACACAGGGACACAGGGACACAGGGACACAGGGACACAGGGACACAGGGACACAGGGACACAGGGACACAGGGACACAGAGACACAGGGACACAGAGACACAGGGACACTGGGACACAGAGACACAGGGACACAGGGACACAGGGACACAGGGACACAGGGACACAGAGACACAGGGACACAGAGACACAGGGACACTGGGACACAGAGACACAGGGACACAGGGACACAGAGACACAGGGACACAGGGACACAGAGACACAGGGACACAGGGACACAGGGACACAGGGACACAGGGACATAGGGACACAGGGACACAGGGACACAGAGACACAGGGACACAGGGACACAGGGACACAGAGACACAGGGACACAGAGACACAGGGACACAGGGACACAGAGACACAGGGACACAGAGACACAGGGACACAGGGACACAGGGACACAGGGACACAGGGACACAGAGACACAGGGACACAGAGACACAGGGACACAGGGACACAGGGACACAGGGACACAGGGACACAGGGACACAGGGACACAGAGACACAGGGACACAGAGACACAGGGACACAGGGACACAGGGACACAGAGACACAGGGACACAGAGACACAGGGACACAGGGACACAGAGACACAGGGACACAGAGACACAGGGACACAGGGACACAGAGACACAGAGACACAGAGACACAGGGACACAGGGACACAGGGACACAGAGACACAGGGACACAGAGACACAGGGACACAGGGACACAGGGACACAGAGACACAGAGACACAGAGACACAGGGACACAGGGACACAGGGACACAGGGACACAGGGACACAGGGACACAGGGACACAGGGACACAGGGACACAGGGACACAGGGACACAGGGACACAGGGACACAGGGACACAGGGACACAGGGACACAGAGACACAGAGACACAGGGACACAGGGACACAGGGACACAGGGACACAGAGACACAGGGACACAGAGACACAGGGACACAGGGATAGAGACACAGGGACACAGGGACACAGGGACACAGAGACACAGGGACACAGAGACACAGGGACACAGAGACACAGGGACACAGGGACACAGGGACACAGGGACACAGGGACACAGAGACACAGGGACACAGAGACACAGGGACACAGAGACACAGGGACACAGGGATAGAGACACAGGGACACAGGGACACAGGGACACAGAGACACAGGACACAGAGACACAGGGACACAGGGACACAGGGACACAGAGACACAGAGACACAGGGACACACAGACACAGAGACACAGGGACACAGGGACACAGGGACACAGTCACAGGGACACAGGGACACAGAGACACAGGGACACAGGGACACAGGGACACAGGGACACAGGGACACAGGGACACAGGGACACAGGGACACAGAGACACAGAGACACAGAGACACAGGGACACAGGGACACAGGGACACAGAGACACAGGGACACAGAGACACAGGGACACACAGACACAGAGACACAGGGACACAGAGACACAGAGACACAGGGACACAGGGACACAGAGACACAGAGACACAGGGACACAGGGACACAGGGACACAGAGACACGGGGACACAGGGACACAGGGACACAGGGACACAGAGACACAGAGACACAGGGACACAGGGACACATGGATAGAGACACAGGGACACAGGGACACAGGGATAGAGACACAGAGACACAGGGACACAGGGACACAGAGACACAGAGACACAGGGACACAGGGACACAGAGACACAGGGACACAGAGACACAGGGACACAGGGACACAGGGACACAGGGACACAGGGACACAGAGACACAGGGACACAGGGATAGAGACACAGAGACACAGGGACACAGGGACACAGAGACACAGAGACACAGGGACACAGGGACACAGAGACACAGGGACACAGAGACACAGAGACACAGGGACACAGGGACACAGAGACACAGGGACACAGGGACACAGAGACACAGAGACACAGGGACACAGAGACACAGGGACACAGGGACACAGGGACACGGAGACACGGGGACACGGGGACAAGGGGACACGGGGACACGGGGACACGGGGACACGGGGACACGGGGACACAGGGACACAGGGGTTTGGATGTGATTGTTCTCCAATATTGTGCAGCCCTGGTGTCAGTTGTGTTGCTGATGGTCCTGCAGTGCCAGGGTCTCTGCACCAGGTGGCAGTGTTGGCCAGTGGCGAGGTTGGCTGGACGTGGACTCTTGACTCTGGAACGTCAGAGGTCCAGGGGAGACCTGATGGAAGTGTCTCAAATGATGAGGGGCACAGACAGGGTAGACAGTCAGAGCCTTTATCCCAGAGCGCAAATGTCCAACACTAGAGGGCACAGCTTTAAGGGGAGAGGGGGAATGATTAAAGGAGATGTGCTGGGCAAGTGTTTTACACAGAGGGGGGGTGGGGGCGTGGTCCACACTGTCAGGGTGGGGGTGGGGGTGGGGGTCTGGTCCACACTGTCAGGGTGGGGGTGGGGGTCTGGTCCACACTGTCAGGGTGGGGGTGGGGGTCTGGTCCACACTGCCAGGGTGGGGGTGGGGGCGTGGGTGCGTGGTCCACACTGGTGGGGGTGGGGGTGGGGGTCTGGTCCACACTGCCAGGGGTGGGGGTGGGGGTCTGGTCCACACTGCCAGGGGTGGGGGTGGGGGTGGGGGTCTGGTCCACACTGCCAGGGGTGGGGGTGGGGTGGGGGCGTGGTCCACACTGCCAGGGGTGGGGGTGGGGTGGGGGTCTGGTCCACACTGCCAGGGGTGGGGGTGGGGGTGGGGGTCTGGTCCACACTGCCAGGGGTGGTGGTGGGGGTGGGGGTCTGGTCCACACTGCCAGGGGTGGGGGTGGGGGTGGGGTGGGGGCGTGGTCCACACTGCCAGGGGTGGGGGTGGGGGTCTGGTCCACACTGCCAGGGTGGGGGTGGGGGCGTGGGTGCGTGGTCCACACTGGTGGGGGTGGGGGTGGGGGTCTGGTCCACACTGCCAGGGGTGGGGGTGGGGGTCTGGTCCACACTGCCAGGGGTGGGGGTGGGGGTGGGGGTCTGGTCCACACTGCCAGGGGTGGGGGTGGGGTGGGGGCGTGGTCCACACTGCCAGGGGTGGGGGTGGGGGTCTGGTCCACACTGCCAGGGGTGGGGGTGGGGGCAGACTGGTGTTTGAGAGGCTTGTAGACAGGGACATGGATGTGCAGGGAATGGAGTGATATGGATCAGGTGCAGGCGGGTGAGATCAGTTTAACAGCATCATGTTGACACAGATATTGATCTTGTGTTGCGCTGCTCCAGGTTGCAGGGAAATGCAGGTGACGTTTGGCAGATCAGCCGCGGACCGAGTTGTGTTTCAGATGTTGCAGCAATTAGACACGTCTGAAGGTTTAGTCTAGAGATACAACGAGCAAACAGGCCCATCACCCACCGAGTCCGTGCCGACCAGCGATCCCCGAACACTAGCACTATCCCACACACACTAGCGACAATTTACAATCTTAACCGAAGCCAATCAACCTACAAACCCGCACGTCTTCAGAGTGTGGGAGGAAACCGGAGCACCCGGAGAAAACCCACGCAGGTCACAGGGACAGCGTACAAACTCCGTACAGACAGCACCCGTAGTCGGGATCGAACCCAGGTCTCTGGAGCTGGGAGGCAGCATCTGTGGAGAACATGGATAGGTGACGTTTCGGGTCTGAAGAAGAGTCCCAACCTGAAACGTCACCTATCCATGTTCTCCACAGATGCTGCCTGACCCGATGCGTTACTCCAGCACTGTGCGTCCATTGTCCCATCTGTAGAGGGATGGTGGACCAGGGCAGGTGGAGGAGGGAAGGTGTGGCGTTGCCGGATGGTGGACCAGGGCAGGTGGAGGAGGGAAGGCGTGGCGTTGCCGGTTTTCCATGGTGTTGGTTCTTCCTCTCTCCAGGGCTCAGCTTGTCTTCACCCACGGCAACGTGTGACACCATCAGTGTGACCGCTCCGTCACTGGGCAGCCTGGGGCGTAGCGAGGTGTCCTCGCCCAGTCTGATCACCGGGCTGGCCAGCCATCACGCCATGGAGCCCGCGCACTCCAGCAAGAACGGCCTGCCCCCCACCCTCAAGACCGAGCGCGGCAGGAAGAAGATCAAAGGGGAGAACTGCATCGGCCCACCTGTCCTGGTGGTGCCCTACCCCATCCTCGCCACCGGCAACGAGCCCCCCAAGGATGGCAAGACCTACAGGTAGGAGCGACCGCCAGGGATAGCAGGGGAGCACGATGACAAGCTACAGCTACACGGTCTCTCCCACCCCCCCCCCCACCCAGTGAACCAGTCTCTCCCCGCCCCCCCCAACCCCCCCAGTGAACCAGTCTCTCCCCCCCCTAACCCCCCCAGTGAACCAGTCTCTCCCCACCCCCCCCAACCCCCCCAGTGAACCAGTCTCTCCCCCCCCCCTAACCCCCCCAGTGAACTAGGGGGATAGCAGGGGAGCACGATGACAATCTACAGCTACACGGTCTCTCCCACCCCCCCCCCCCCAACCCCCCTTAAGCCAACCGGTGAACCACTCTCTCCCCCCTCTGGGCTCCGGATTGCCCTGCACTGACCTTTGCTGACAGGAGATGGCAGTGTTGAGCTTGGCCCACTTGGTTGGCAAGAGGCAAGAATGTTTAATTGTCTGAAGATGGGTCTCGACCCGAAACGTCGCCCATTCCTTCTTCCTGACAGAGATGCTGCCTGACCCGCTGAGTTACTCCAGCACTCTGTGAAACGTCACCTATCCATGTTCTCCACAGATGCTGCCTGACCCGCTGAGTTACTCCAGCACTCTGTGAAACGTCACCTATCCATGTTCTCCACAGATGCTGCCTGACCCGCTGAGTTACTCCAGCACTCTGTGTCTACCTTCGATTTAAACCAGCATCTGCAGTTGTTTCCTACAAACTCTGTATACACGCTGCCGAGACACAGGTGAAGGACGTCTAATGTAGAGCACACAGTAGCTGATATTGCAACAGCAAACTCCAGCAGGTCATCTGGGTTGCTGTGGGAATGTTGAGTTCAGGGATAAATATTGTCCAGGATGCCAAAAATAATCCTTGCCGTCTTCTTCATGAAATTGCCACGTGTTCTTTGTTGTGCAGCTGTGATGGCAGTGGCTTGGAATGCACGCACGTCTCTGAAGACTCGTACAACATGGAGCCAGGCCCTTGGTCCACGCCAACCAACATGTCCCATCTACACTAGTCCCACCTGATTAGTGCAGGTGTCAGGGGTGATGGGGAGAAGGCAGGAGAATGGGGTTAGGAGGGAGAGATAGATCAACCATGATTGAATGGCGGAGTGGACTTGATGGGCCGAATGGCCTAATTCTGCTCCTATCCCTTATGAGCTATGACCTTGTGACCTGCCTGTGTTAGGCCCATGTCTCTCTAACCTCTGACCAAATAGTTATTTAAACGTTGCGACTGTCCCTGCCTCGACTACCTCCTCCGGCAGCTCGTTCCCGACACCCACCCCCTCCCTCTGTGTAGTGGGGCTGGACCCACCAACCTGCCTGGGGGCGGGCGACCGACCCAACCCCCGCTGGCACCAGAGTTTGGGGAGCAGCTGGCATGTTGTTGCATCTTATTGACTAAATAGAACTTGGGAAGATATTCGGAACGATTGGGCTTGTCAGAGGGTTTCTGTGAAGTAATCCTGCCTCTCTCTCTCGCTCTCTCTCGCTCTCTCTCTCTCTCTCCAGGTGTAAGATCTGTCCTCTGACCTTCTTCTCCAAGTCAGAGATGCAGATCCATTCCAAGTCACACACAGAGGCCAAGCCCCACAAATGCGCGCACTGCTCCAAGTCGTTTGCCAACGCCTCCTACCTGGCACAACACCTGCGCATACACCTGGGCGTCAAGCCCTACCACTGCTCGTACTGTGAGAAGTCCTTCCGCCAGCTCTCTCACCTGCAGCAGCACACCAGGTGAGTGCCTGGGCCACAGGGCTATTCTGCTGGGAATTAACACAGCCAATGTGCAATAATGACAGACACAAAGTGCTGGAGGAGTTCAGTGGGATCGGCAGCATCTGTGGAGAGGGGAGAATGGGTGGCATTCACAATCACAATCATACTTTATTAGCCAAGTATGATTTGTAACGTACAAAGATCTTCATTGGCCATACAGTCAAAACGATAAAAAGCAACAGGACACGCAAAATACATGTGAACATGAACATCCAGCACAGTGACTCCTCCACATCCCCCACAGTGACTCCTCCACATCCCCCACAGTGACTCCTCCACATCCCCCACAGTGACTCCTCCACATCCCCCACAGTGACTCCTCCACATCCCCCACAGTGACTCCTCCACATCCCCCACAGTGACTCCTCCACATCCCCCACAGTGACTCCTCCACATCCCCCACAGTGACTCCTCCACATCCCTCACTGTGATGGAAGGCGAAAAGAACTTCAATCGCTCCCTTTGTCCTCTAGCGGTCGGGGGCCTCGAACCTTCCGTTGACAGGACGATCTTGGCTCCCGTAGCCAGCGGCGAGCGTTCCACGTCAGGGCGATCCTCCTGCGGGGGGGTGGGTGGAATCTCAGCTCCCCCGCGCTGGGCGATCTACCCCGGGTCGGGGCTTGTTGAACCTCAGGAAGCTTTGTAGCTCCCGACCGGTCTCAACCCGAGACTGCGAGCTTCAGAAGTCTTCAGTCTGAAGAAGGGTCTCGACCCGAAACGTCACCTATCCATGTTCTCCACAGATGCTGCCTGACCCGCTGAGTTACTCCAGCACTCTGTGAAACGTCACCTATCCATGTTCTCCACAGATGCTGCCTGACCCGCTGAGTTACTCCAGCACTCTGTGAAACGTCACCTATCCATGTTCTCCACAGATGCTGCCTGACCCGCTGAGTTACTCCAGCATTCTGTGTCTGTGCTGTTTCTGGATTGTCCAATCCTAGTGGGGTTGGGGGGGTGGGGGACTGGTGGAGATTGCGGGGAAATCTGGTCCCTGTTACTGTGCAGGACGTGGGGCTGAGCGACAAAGTGGGGAGATGAGGAAGGAGGGTGTGGGAGAGGTGTGGTGTACCTTAGGACTGAGTTCATGAGGGCTAGAGTTTCAGTCACATTCCATGTAGGAATGCCTGCAAACAAAGAAAACTCTATGCTAGCGTCTATTTCAAGAGGCCTTGTGTACAGGAGCAGGGATGTAATGCTGAGGATCTATAAGGCGCTGGTCAGGCCCCATTTGGAATATTATGAGCAGTTTTGGGCCCCATATCTGTGGAAGGATGTGCTGGGTCTGGAGAGGATCCAGAGGAGGTTTACAGGCAGCAAGTGGAGAGGTGCTACCGATCGGACAGAGCTACGGTTAGCGGGGGGAAGACTCGCGGCGGCGGTGTGATTGTTTACATCAGTGATGCTTGGTGTCGGGACGCTGTGTTGGTCTACAAACACTGTTCACCGCTGGCGGAGTTTATGGTTGTGAAGTGCCGACCTTTCTACCTCCCGAGGGAGCTAACAGCTATCCTGTTAGTCGCTGTTTACATCCCTCCCAGTTCCAACAACAAGGACAGAGAGGAGGCACTCTGTGAACTGTACCAGGCCATCTCTGAGCAGCAGACAGCACACCCAGATGGCTTTCTCATCGTAGCTGGGGACTTCAACCATGCTAACCTAAAAACTGTCATGCCCAAAGTATACCAGCATGTTGATTTCCCAACACGAGAAAACAACACCTTGGACCTTGTCTACACGACCATCAAAGGAGCATACAAGGCTTCCCCCCTCCCCCACATCGGCCTCTCTGATCACCTCACCGTTCTGCTGAAACCGGCATACAGACCCCGGGTGAAAGTCACCAAACCAGTTTCAAAAGAGGTACGTGTGTGGTCAGAGGTCAGCACAGCTGGACTCCAAAACTGCTTTGAGACTACAGACTGGGACATGTTCAAGCAGGCAGCAACATACAACAACACAACCAACATTCAGGAATACACAGAGACAGTTAGAGGCTACATCACCAAATGCATTGATGATGTGACCCACACCAGAGCCATCACCATCCGGGCTAACCAGAAGCCATGGCTGACAGGGGAGGTCCATGGGCTGCTGAGGGTCCGCAACGCTGCCTTCAGAGAGGGCAATCCAGCCGGTCTCAGAGCAGCCAGGGCCAACCTTTCCAGTGGCATCAGGAAAGCCAAACAACACTACACCCGGCGCATCACAGCCCACTTCAGTGACAGCAGAGACACACGGAGCCTGTGGAAGGGTATTAGGACTATCACGGACTACAAACCCTTACCACAGACCTGTGACAGTGACACCTCTCTCTTGAACGACCTCAACGGCTTCTTCGCACGCTTTGAAGCACAGAGCAACACACCTGCGCAGAAAACAACTCCCCCCCCCAACGACCAGGCTATTTGTCTGTCTCCAGGCAGTGTGAGGAGCACACTGTTAAGGATTAACACCCGGAAAGCTTCTGGACCTGACAACATTCCTGGTCGTGTGCTAAAAGACTGCGCAGCTGAGCTCACAGATGTCCTCACAGACATCTTCAACATCTCCCTGAGCCAGGCTGTTGTTCCCTTGTGCTTCAAAGAAACCACCATCATACCTGTGCCCAAGAAGTCTTCTCCGTCCTGCTTCAACGACTACCGCCCTGTAGCGCTGACTTCAACCATCATGAAGTGCTTCGAGAGGCTGGTCATGAAGCAGATCAGATCCAACCTCCCCCCCTCCCTGGACCCGTTTCAGTTTGCATATCGAGCTAAGCGGTCCACTGAGGATGCCATCTCCTCTGCTCTACACCCAGCCCTCACCCACTTGGACACTAAAAACTCATATGTTAGGATGCTGTTCATAGACTTTAGCTCAGCATTCAACACCATCATCCCCCAGCAGCTGGTTTGTAAACTAACAAATCTGGGCCTCAGCCCCCTTCTCTGCAACTGGCTGCTGGACTTCCTCACTGCCAGACCCCAGTCTGTACGGGTCGGCAGCAACACATCGGACACCATCACGCTGAGTACGGGTGCCCCACAAGGATGTGTGCTAAGCCCCCTGCTCTTCACCTTGCTGACCCACGACTGCACACCCACCTACAGCTCCAACCACTTCGTCAAGTTTGCGGATGACACAACAGTGGTGGGTCTCATCAGCAACAACGACGAGACCCACTACAGGAAGGAGGTGGACCAGCTGGCCGCGTGGTGCACAGACAACAATCTCTTCCTGAATGTGGAGAAAACAAAGGAGATTGTTGTCGACTTCAGGAGAACGCACACCCAACACCCCCACCCACTGACCATCAATGGTGCTGCTGTGGAGCAGGTGAGCAGCACCAAATTCCTGGGGGTGAACATCACCGAGGATCTCTCCTGGAGCAACAACATCACGTCCATCGCCAAGAAAGCCCAGCAGCGCCTCTACTTCCTCCGCAAACTGAAGAGAGCGGGAGCCCCCACACCCATCATGTACACTTTTTACCGAGGTGCCATCGAGAGCATCCTCAGCAGCTGCATCACTGTGTGGTTCGGCAGTTGCACAGCCTCCAGCCGTAAGACCCTGCAGCGCATAGTGAACACTGCTGAGAGGATCACTGGCGCCTCACTCCCAACACTCCTGGTCCTTTACACCACCCGCCTCACCCGCAAAGCATTGAGCATTGTGGGTGACCCCTTCCACCCCTCCAACAGCCTCTTCACCCTCCTGCCTTCAGGGAGAAGGTTTCGCAGCCTGAGGTCGAGCACCACCCGACTAAAGAACAGTTTTTTCCACCAGGCTGTCAGGATGCTGAACTCTCTCCCCTCCCTCCCTCCTCTCTCCCCTGCCCCTATTGGACCTGGACTTTAACACCCCACACACACGCACATCCAGCACCAGACACTTTAAAAAAAATTTTTTAACGCATTTGAAGTGACTATATTTTATATTTATGTTGATTGTTGTTTGCTGTGCCTTTTTAATTTTAACTTAGTTTTATGCACTTTGTTCCTCGGGATTGTGGGAAACGGTATTTCGATTTTCTGTCTGTGTAAACTGGCTGAGGATTGACAGTAAAATTGACTTTGACTTTGACTTTGAGGTGTCCTCCCTTGATGTCAGGCAACAAGTGAAGAGGTGTCCTCCCTTGTTTGGACATTTCTCAACACATTCTTAGCAAGGTTTGGGTTGACCCTCAGTAGATGGGGTGTAGTATAGTTCATTGTCACGTGTACCGAGGTACAATGTAAAGCTTTTGTTGCGTGCTAACCAGACGGCAGAAAGACGATACACGATTACAATCGAGTCTGATTAAAGATCATCCAAAGGTCTCCAATGAGGTAGATGGGAGGTCTAGTTGGTGAGAGGACGGTTCAGTTGCCTGATAACAGCCGGGAAGAAACTGTCCCTGAATCTGGAGGTGTGCGTTTTCACACTTCTGTACCTCTTGCCTGATGGGAGAGGGGAGCAGAGGGAGTGGGCGGGGTGAGACTGGTCCTTGTTGATGCTGCTGGCCTTGCCGAGGCAGCGTGAGGTGTAGATGGGGGCGGTGGGAGGGAGGTTGGTTTGTGCGATGGTCCACAATGCTCTGCAATTTCCTGCGGTCACGGATGGAGCTGTTCCCAAACTGTGCCGTTGGTTGCGTGATGGTCTGGGCTCCTCGTAGTTGGGGGGGTTTGTCTCTGTGACAGGGAGAGATGTCCCCCTGGTGTGGGTGGCGTGGGCTCTGGTTACACGCGTGGTACACACGTGATAGTGTGATGTTCCCCTGGTGTGGGTGGCGTGGGATCTGGTTACACGCGTGGTACACACGTGATGGTGAGATGTCCCCCTGGTGTGGGTGGCGTGGGATCTGGTTACACGCGTGGTACACACGTGATGGTGAGATGTCCCCCAGGTGTGGGTGGCGTGGGCTCTGGTTACACGCGTGGTACACACGTGATAGTGTGATGTCCCCCAGGTGTGGGTGGCGTGGGCTCTGGTTACACGCGTGGTACACACGTGATTATGAGACGTCACCCTGTCCCTCTCCACTACAGGATCCATACTGGGGACAGACCGTACAAGTGTGCACACCCTGGCTGTGAGAAGGCGTTTACTCAGTTGTCCAACCTGCAGGTGAGTGTGTAACCCGCGGTACGTGCTGCAGGTGAGTGTGTAACCCGTGGTACATGCTGCAGGTGAGTGTGTAACCTGTGGTACATGCTGCAGGTGAGTGTGTAACCTCGCTGTAATGCTGCAGGTGAGTGTGTAACCCGCGGTACATGCTGCAGGTGAGTGTGTGACCTCGCTGTAATGCTGCAGGTGAGTGTGTAACCTGCGGTACATGCTGCAGGTGAGTGTGTAACCCGCGGTACATGCTGCAGGTGAGTGTGTAACCCGCGGTACATGCTGCAGGTGAGTGTGTAACCCGCGGTACATGCTGCAGGTGAGTGTGTAACCCGCGGTACATGCTGCAGGTGAGTGTGTGACCTCGCTGTAGGTGCTGCAGTGCCAGGTGCTCACAGGTACAGTGTTGATGATCAACTTGCCCCTCCCAGGTAGCAAACAGCTTCACTGCTCACCCACGCACTAAAAACAACGAGGTCCACATTAGAACATACACACGGATCGCCCGATACTGTTGAAGTTAATGGCCAATTAAAGACCGATAAGAAAGAACACTTTAGTTTGTTTTAGTTTAGAGATACAGCGCGGAAACAGGCCCTTTGGCCACCGAGTCCGTGCCGACCAGCGATCCCCGCACACTAACACTGTCCTACACACCGAGTCCGTGCCGACCAGCGATCCCCACACACTAACACTGTCCTACACACCGAGTCCGTGCCAATCCCCACACACTAACACTGTCCTACACACCGAGTCCGTGCCAATCCCCACACACTAACACTATCCTACACTGAGTCTGTGCCAATCCCCACACACTAACACTGTCCTACACACCGAGTCCGTGCCGACCAGCGATCCCCACACATTAACACTGTCCTACACACCGAGTCCGTGCCAATCCCCACACACTAACACTGTCCTACACTGAGTCTGTGCCAATCCCCACACACTAACACTGTCCTACACACCGAGTCTGTGCCAATCCCCGCACACTAACACTGTCCCACACACCGAGTCTGTGCCAATCCCCACACACTAACACTGTCCCACACTGAGTCTGTGCCAATCCCCACACACTAACACTGTCCTACACACCGAGTCCGTGCCGACCAGCGATCCCCACACACTAACACTGTCCTACACACTGAGTCTGTGCCAATCCTCGCACACTAACACTATCCTACACACTGAGTCTGTGCCAATCCTCGCACACTAACACTATCCTACACACTGAGTCGGTGCCAATCCCCACACACTAACACTGTCCTACCCAGTCCGTGCCGACCAGCGATCCACACACACTAACACTGTCCTACACACCGAGTCCGTGCCAATCCCCGCACACTAACACTATCCTACACACAGACTCTGTGCCAATCCCCACACACTAACACTGTCCTACACACTGAGTCTGTGCCAATCCCCGCACACTAACACTGTCCTACACACCGAGTCTGTGCCAATCCCCGCACACTAACACTGTCCTACACACTGAGTCTGTGCCAATCCCCGCACACTAACACTGTCCTACACACTGAGTCTGTGCCAATCCCCACACACTAACACTGTCCTACACACAGACTCTGTGCCAATCCCCACACACTAACACTGTCCTACACACTGAGTCTGTGCCAATCCCCGCACACTAACACTATCCTACACACTGAGTCTGTGCCAATCCCCACACACTAACACTGTCCTACACACTGAGTCTGTGCCAATCCCCGCACACTAACACTATCCTACACACTGAGTCTGTGCCAATCCCCACACACTAACACTGTCCTACACACACTGAGTCTGTGCCAATCCCCACACACTAACACTGTCCTACACACAGACTCTGTGCCAATCCCCGCACACTAACACTATCCTACACACTGAGTCTGTGCCAATCCCCACACACTAACACTGTCCTACACACTGAGTCTGTGCCAATCCCCACACACTAACACTGTCCTACACACACTAGGAACAATTTACAATTTTACCGAAACCAATCAACCTACAAACTTGCAAGTCTTTAAGCACCCGGAGAAATCCCACGCGGTCACGGGGTGAACGTACAAACTCCGTACAGGCAGCACCCGTAGTCAGGATCGAACCAGTGTCTGGCGCTGTGAGGCAGCAGCTCTACCCGCTGCACGACCGTGCCGACCCTTTATAAGAGCTTTGATAAGATCTCACAGGTTGTGAAAGGTTTTGAGGTGAAGATAGACTCAAAACGCTGGAGTAACTCAGCGGGACAGGCAGCATCTCTGGAGAGAAGGAATGGATAACTTTTCGGGTCAAGACCCTTTTTCAGACTTCTCAACCCGAAAAGTCACCCATCCCTTCTCTCCAGAGACGCTGCCTGTCCCGCTGAGTTCCTCCAGCATTCTGTGTCCATCTTCGGTTTAAACCTGCATCTGCAGTTCCGTTCTACACAATCTGGGCCTTTCAACGATGTCTTTGTCTCTTTCAGTCTCATCAGCGGCAGCATAACAAAGACAAGCCGTACAAGTGTCCGAACTGCTACCGGGCCTACTCCGACTCGGCCTCGCTGCAGATCCACCTGTCCACACACACGATCAAGCACACTAAAGCCTACTGCTGCAGCATGTGTGGACGAGCCTACACCTCAGTACGTGCCTGACCCGTAACGTAGTGATACCGTGACCATGCAAGGCCCCCCTCTGCTGCACCGTGAGAGGGTGGGGACCTCGGGCTGGGACTCCAGCGAGCAGCCGGGGTGGGCTGTACTATACATGTCCACTTGTGATCGCAGCAGAATCAGGCCATTCGGCCAAACAGGCCCACTCGCCATCCAATCATGGCTGATCTCTCTCTCCCTCCTAACCCCACTCTCCTGCCTTCTCCCCATAACCCCTGACCCCGCACTAATCTATCTATCTCTGTCCTAAATATATCCACTGACTTGGCCTCCACAACCTTCTGAGGCAATGAATCCCACAGATTCACCACCATCTGACTAAAGAAATTCCTCCTCATCTCCTTCCTAAAGGAACGTCCTTTGATTCTGAGGCTGTGCCAAGATCTGTTGCTGGATATGTTTACAGCAGAGATAGACAGGTAGATTCTTGAGTTGTACGGATGTCAAGGGTCATGGGGTTTGGAGGGAGAGAGAGATCGTCCACGATTGAATGGCAGAGTAGGCTCGAGGGGCCGAATGGCCTTGGTCTGCTCCTATCACCCATGACCATGGAGTGCTGGGGAGAGGGTGGTGGGTTGTACTGGAGTGTGTTTGCCGGTGTATTTACTGGTGTTTGTTCCTCTTGTAGGAGACATACCTCATCAAGCACATGGTCAAGCACACGGCAGTGGAGCACGTCATTAACACCCACTCTCCGCCCCGCACACAATCGCCCAGTTGTCCAGTCCGCATCTCTCTAATCTAACCCGGACCGTCCATGTGGAGGAGCTTGAGCAAGTGGACACTCCGGGGACAATGGTGCATTTTACAGACAGACAGACAGACGTGCGAGCAGCTGTTCCTTCCCAGTCTGAGCTCTGCTGGTGTGTATAGAGCGTCTGAGCACTGGGAGGGTGGGAAGGAGGGAGGGGAGACTGCCAAAGACTGTGAGCGTGCTTGCGTGCGTGCGCGCGGTGGCCACGGAGCTGGACAACGGCAGCCGCGGCGGCGAGGTGCCCGAGAGCCCGGTAACCTCGCGGTGACGCCACACACCGGCACGGCTAAATCGGCAACTCAACGAGCTGTGTCTGAGATCACCAACTCTACCAACCATTCATATGTCAAACTGTCAAATGGCAAGACCAAGGAGGAGGAGACATTTAAGAGAATTGAATAGATATTCAGTAGAATTACTAAACAGCGTCACTCTGGTGTTCCGTGATAGTGTGGCCATTCTAGTTTTCAGTTATCAGTTATTAGCTAATATGAATTATTATACTAAATGTATGGTCGATTTTCATGTGTTTAATTAAGTCTTAGCCCTACCTTTTAACTGGCTCTATATACAGCCCTTGTCACAATCCCTGTCTAGTGCTCACACCAACCCAGGTCGGCTCAGATCCCCCATGTCCCCCATCCCTCACTGAGTGGGGGATATCATGGGCGACCTAAAGGGCAGAAGGTCGCCTCTGCTGCAGGAGACACGTGGCTGTGAACGCAGGAACCAAACGATGGCCTGACTTCTGTGACAACGTATGAGTTCTCCACGTGTAACAGACATGCACAGATCCCAGGCTCACCCCACCCACCCACCTTACCCACTCACCCACTCACCCACCCACCCCACCCACCCACCTTACCCACTCACCCACTCACCCCACCCCACCCACTCACTCACCCACCCACCCCACCCACTCACCCCACCCACCCACCTTACCCACTCACCCCACCCAGGCCCACCCACTCACCCCACCCACCCTCTCACCCCACCCACTCACCCCACCCCACCCACTCACCCCACCCACCCCACCCACTCACTCACCCCACCCACCCCACCCACTCACCCCACCCACCCACCTTACCCACTCACCCACTCACTCACCCCACCCACCCCACCTACTCACCCCACCCACCCCACCCACTCACCCCACCCAGGCTCACCCCACTCACCCCACCCACCCGGACTCGGTACTTCACTCCAAGGTTGTAAATCCCAAATGCTGGAACTAAAGCTGAGGTGGGAGGACATTGGTTTTCTGCGGCAGTGTTGGGTACAGTCTGAAGAAAGGTCCCGACCCGAAACGTCACCCATTCCTTCTCTCCACCTCAGATGCTGCCTGACCCGCTGAGTTACTCCAGCACTCTGTGTGTATCTGTGATTTGAGGGTTCAATGAAGCTTCACTTGACTCTACCAGTACACCAGTACACCAAAGGAATGGCCTGTGCCTGGTTGTAGCAGAGCGAGCCTCAGCAACGCCCTGTTTGCCAGCTGGACAATGGCCGGACTTCCCACTGACCCCCAGAAACCCACGCTGTGCCCAGCTCTGCTGTGCATTACATCTCCATGTGTCACCTACACACCTCATACTGTTGTTTCAGAGAGATTTATACCACAGTCAATGATAGTAATCTTTCCTTTAATTTTTTATATATTATATATATTATATATATATAAATATGTATAGTTGAGTTTTGCCTTGCGGGGGAGGACCTGTGTAATTGTAGATTTATCGTAGACGTGGCGTGCACACTCACTAAACTGTTCTTGTGGAACATTGTGCACAGTAAGACGTGTGGGGAGGAGTGTGTGTGAAGGGAGGTGTTGAAGGTTCTAGGCCGGTCAAGGTGCTGACATGGATGGGTCTGGACATTGACCTCCTGCCTTGGGATCAGGGGCTTGAACCTCATCTCTGCTGGACTGCTGTCGAGGTGCCTGGGCTTCCATCGGCCCCCAGCCCCCGCTGGTCATTGAGGTGATGGTCAGGGGGGAGGGGAAAGACCACTGACCCACACCCAATGCCTTTGGCCAGTTGCTGCTTGTGTGGTCCACCTGGCAAATTCAACAGGAAGGTTTCATCACTTCCAGTTCCAGAGGAAAACATCTCACATGGATGTCTGAATAGGACGTAGGAGCCGATGAAGGTTCTGGAAGCAATGAGCCGTGAGAATCCCTGCAGGGGAGATGAGCTGGTGTGTGGACACCGTGGTGATATTCATACATCGCAATGCCTGCGCTCGGTGTCACCACGGTGAAAGACAACGTTGGTGAAATGACTGCCGCAGAGTGAGGAGGGGGATTCTGCCCTTGTGTTTGTGTCTCTCGGCCTGGTCTGACAACGTGTGCAGGAAGGAACTGCAAATGCTGGTTTATCCTGGTGACAGACACAGAGTGCTGGAGTAACTCAGCGGGCGGGACAGGCAGCATCTCTGGAGAAAAAGGAGTAGGTGACATTTTGGGTCGGAACCCTTCTTCAGACTGAAACGTCACCCGTTCCTTCTCTCCACAGATGCTGCCTGTGCCGCTGAGTTACTCCAGCATTGTGTGTGTGTCTTGTATAGTTTACAGCATTTGTGCTGTCTCGCGTAGTAACGATGTGTCTCCATAGTGTTGTAGAGTGGAGCCTTGGTTTGAATTGGATGTCGTGTGGTACTGCTGGTCGGCACGTCAGAGTAGGTGCCTCATAGTCACAGTGCCAGAGACCGGCCAGGGTCCGATCCTGACCTCGTGTGTCTGTGTGGAGTTTGCATGTTCTACCTGGGACAGCGTAGGTTTCCTCCAGATTCCCCCCACGTCCCACAGACGTGCGGGTTTGTGGGTTAATTGGCTTCTGTAAATTGCCCCCAGTGTGCAGGGAGTGGATGAGAAAGTGAGATAACGTAGAGCTAATGTGAACGGGCGATCGCTGGTCAGCACAGACTCGGGCCGAAGGGCCTGTTACCCTGCTGTGACTCTAAACATGGAGTGACAGTGAGACCGAGCCCGTCAGGGTATTTAATGTTAGACAATTCAACACCAGTCTGATAGCTACTGTATTACCGATTATTATTTATATTACATAGATTAGTGCTGTAAGTAATGTTTGTGTTGTTACACCTGGCCTGATCCATGGGGAGTGTGTTCATCGGGAAGTCCCCCCCCACAGTGTGGACCCCCTCAGTGACCACCCCCCCACAGTGTAGACCCCCTCAGTGACCACCCCCCACAGGGTAGACCCCCTCAGTGACCACCCCCCACAGGGTAGACCCCCTCAGTGACCACCCCCCCCCCCCCACAGTGTAGAACCCCTCAGTGACCCCCCCCCCCACAGTGTGGACCTCCTCAGTGACCCCCCCCCACAGTGTAGATCCTCACCCCACCCACAGTGTACCCCCCCCCACTGTGTACACCGCTATGGTCCTCCTCACCCCCAGTGTACACCCCCCCATCCCCCCCAACAGTGCAGGTCCCCCCACCACAGCAGGGTCTCCATGCCCGTTGTGGGCGAGCAGTGGGCTGTTGGTCAGGGTCCGGGCAGGGCAGGGGGGGGGGCCGGGCAGGGCAGGGGGGGGTCCGGGCAGGGCAGGGGGGGGGGTCCGGGCAGGGCAGGGGGGGGTCCGGGCAGGGCAGGGGGGGGGGGTCCGGGCAGGGCAGGGGGGGGGTCCGGGCAGGGCAGGGGGGGGTCCGGGCAGGGCAGGGGGGGGGTCCGGGCAGGGCAGGGGGGGGTCCGGGCAGGGCAGGGGGGGGTCCGGGCAGGGCAGGGGGGGGGTCCGGGCAGGGCAGGGGGGGGTCCGGGCAGGGCAGGGGGGGGGTCCGGGCAGGGCAGGGGGGGGTCCGGGCAGGGCAGGGGGGGTCCGGGCAGGGCAGGGGGGGGTCCGGGCAGGGCAGGGGGTGGGTCCGGGCAGGGCAGGGGGGGGTCCGGGCAGGGCAGGGGGGGGGGGGGGGTCCGGGCAGGGCAGGGGGTGGGTCCGGGCAGGGCAGGGGGGGTCCGGGCAGGGCAGGGGGGGGTCCGGGCAGGGCAGGGGGGGGTCCGGGCAGGGCAGGGGGGGGGGTCCGGGCAGGGCAGGGGGGGGCACCACAGTTATTGTCCGTGGGAGGCGACTGGGTGAAAGTACTCGGTGAGCCCACCCTTTGCCCCAGGGCCCCAGCCCCCCCCCCCGTAACACAAGCATGAGACCCACACCCGAGACCCTATGACATCTGACCATGAAAGCCCCCCACCACTGCAGGCAACTGTAACCAAAGTACCGGTGGAATGTGCTGTTTAACCAAAGACTTGCCCGCGACTGTGGCAGTCGTGTGCGGATTGTTCTGGGTGGATTGGGAAGGAGGGGGTGTTCAGCACGATGGCACAGCACTGGGACACAAGGACACTGCCCGTTGTGGCTCGCTGGTGACCAGAGACTGGCAGAGCGTTGGAATCTGAGCTCCACAACGTGTACAGATTGGGCTAGACCTGTCTGCTTGTTTGGATCCAAGTACTGTTGTGTTAATTTAATTACTTTAACTCCAGCTGATATTCCAGTGGTCAAACGTTCTCAGTCAACACCAGAAAAGGTTCACGAGGAAGTTTCACTCCACTCCTGGTCATTGCAAAAGTTAGCCTGGTGCAGTCTGGGCGGTTAGCCTGGTGCAGTCTGGGCGGTTAGCCTGGTGCAGTCTGGGCGGTTAGCCTGGTGCAGTCTGGGCGGTTAGCCTGGTGCAGTCTGGGCGGTCAGCCTGGTGCAGTCTGGGCGGTTAGCCTGGTGCAGTCTGGACGGCTAAATTACACTACAGTTTGTAACAATTACTTTAGATCATTATTATAAACTTTAACTGTTTAATGTAACAGGCTTTGTTCGGTTAAACATTGGTCGTGGAGCTGTTTGACTCCTGGTTGAATGTGTTTAGAGATCTGTAGGAAGGTACAGCAGATGCTGGAGGGTTTAAACCGAAGATGGACACAAAACGCTGGAGTAACTCAGCGGGACAGGCAGCATCTCCGGAGAGAAGGAATGGGTCTCCTTGCATCCACAGATGCTGCCTGTTCCGCTGAGTTACTCCAGCGTTTTGTGTCTGTCTTTGGATGTGTTTAGAAGCTGGTGTAACTGGCAGAGAGGGCAGCAGATGCCTGGAGGAGAGAGGGACAATCTCATCCCTACTGCCTGGCTGGTGGAACCTCCACCACTGTCTGCTCAGGTGGGTTTGTGCTGGTTTACCAGGGCTCCAGTACTGATAATACAAGGCAGAACTACAAACAAGGTGTATATCTAGATTACCTTTAAAACAAAATGAAACTGCTATTTTCTGGTTTACATGTTGAATCATTTCTCTGTTCCGTTTCGGGGCGTACGATGATTAAACACTCTCGACTTTTGAAGATTTAGAAACGCTCGCATTAATACTAGCTGGTGTTGACTTGACTGTCTTTGTGGACACTATGTGCTGGACAGGTTGTAAAACATGCCATCTGTACGCCATTACACTGAAGCTCCTCCTTCCAGGCTTACCTGGTCGATGTTCTGACTGCACATGTACCTGCTCAGGTGTACAAGCTTGCCATTATACACACCACAGGTATATCCCCCCACCCCCACATTGAAGTCCCATCTCCAGCGCATCAGTGCAGTTCAGTTTATTGTCACGTGTACCGAGGTACAGTGAAAAGCTTTTGCTGTGCGCTATCCAGTCAGCGGAAAGACAATACATGATTACAATCGAGCCATTCACAGTGTATAGATACATGATATGGGAATAACGTTTAGTGCAAGGTAAAGCCAGCAAAGTCTGATCAAGGATAGTCCATTAGTAGTTCAGGACTGTTCTGTGTTGCGTACGGTAGGATGGTTCAGTTGCCTAATCACATACTCTAACGTTCCTGATCCAAGATATGCAATAGGAATACCACCTCCAACAATGATCATGTTAAACCACATCGAGCACCTTTGGAAACAGATGGTTTTAGTGTTCCTTTTTACCCCTGTGTACATATGAATGTTTTAACGTTTTGTACGTCAGTTACATCTCTCACATACTAATTTCATTTTGAAACTTTTGGGATAAAATGTCAGTTATTTTTATACATGTTTAAAAGCCTTAAAAATATATAAAATACCTTTCTTTCTCCAGTTTATTTTTAAAGTATGTATTGTACTCATTACTTTTTAAACGACTTTTTTTGGAAGGCGAGTAGGTGTTGTATTTAATACTCTGTCCCCTTGTTAGCATGAGGTTAATGTGGCTGAAATAAAACCAAATGGAACATTGTTTAGTGTGGTGCAACGTTGAGTACGAACTGACCGCAGCATGGTCAGAATATTGTAGTCTAAAAAACTTTAAAACGCAGCTTTGTTTAAAATGATTTTCCTTTTGCACCTGTCCTGGAGAAACAATGCCTGAGAAAGACTGTACTTCAAGGGCCATTACGGTTTGATAGAAACATTTGCTTTGTATTATAATAAATTTGTATCTGTTACTGAATAAAATATGAACATACGCAGCATCACGCTGTTTATTACGTTTCTCCCCTCACAGAGGATAGGTGAGAACGAAAGGGCGCAGCGGGTAGAACTGCTGCTGCCTCACAGCGCCAGTCTCCCGGGTTCCATCCTGACCACGGGTGCTGTCTGTGTGGAGTTTGCACGTTCTCCCCGTGACCTGCGTGGGTTTCCTCCGGGTGCTCCGGTTTCCTCCCACACTCCCAAAGACGTGCGGGTTTGTGGGTCAATTGCCCCCTGGTGCGTAGGAAGTGGATGGGAACGTGGGACCACGTGGAACCAGTGTGAATGGGTGATCCACACTTAACATTTCAGGCCAGAAACCCTCCATGGCAGGGAAAGAGGGACAGCAAGTTAGTTTTAAGTTGAGTTTATTTATTATTGTCCCGTGTACCGAGCGAGGTACAATGTAAAGCTTGTTTGTTGCGTGCTAACCAGTCAGTGGAAAGACAACACATGATTACAGTCGAGCCGTCCACAGCGAACAGACACAGGATAAAGGGCATGTCGTTTAGTACAAGATAAAGGCCAGTAAAGTCCGATCAAAGATAGTCTTGCGTGGTGGGAGAGGGGAATATCTCTCATGGCTGATGTGTGGAATAGCCTTTGATGAAGCCACTGGGTTCATAGAAACATAGAAACATAGAAAATAGGTGCAGGAATAGGCCATTCGGCCCTTCGAGCCTGCACCGCCATTCAATATGATCATGGCTGATCATTCAGCTCAGTAGCTTCATGATCAATCTGATCCTGGCTTCAACTCAACTTTAGTGGGGTTTTTCTAATAACCCTTGATATGGTTCAAAACCCTGGTCCTTAAAGTTTTCAGTTCAGGGCAGCGCAGCGGGTCGAACTGCTGCCTCACAGTGCCACAGACCGAGGTTCGATGCTGAGCTGGGGTGCTGTCTGTGTGGAGTTTGCACGTTTCTCCTGTAAGGCAGTAGCTCTGTGTTACCCTTGTACATTGCATTTCACAACTTCAGGACATTGCAAACCTTTCTAGCCAACGAGATGGAGCTCCTGTTTCACTTGAGAAATCTGCTTTTAAATGTAATTTAAATTTTTTTTAAAATAAATTAACGTTAATGAGTCACTTTTTCCTCTGGGACTATTAAGCTACCCTGTTGAGAACAGTCCGCCCATCCTTGGCATGTGGAGAAAACCCAGGCAGGTCACGGGGAGAACGTACAAACTCCATGCAGACAGCACCCATAGTCAGGATGGAACCCCGGTCTCTGGTGCTGTGAGGCAGCAGTTCTACCTGCTGCACCACCATTACATTTATAACTGGAAACAGATCACAAAAAGGTTAGATCACTTTGAACTTAATTCATTTTGTAAACTGAATTGTGAAATGTTGTTTAGAGTAGCGTGACCCAAAGAATTTAATCTCCCAGGACAGAGGATGGCAAAAGCCCGATTCCTATCCGGGCTGACCCTGATTCCATGTGGACCTGAGCCACATACTGAGACCAGTACTATCCACCCAGATGCCATCGACTGGAACATACTGGCCAAGAACATGGGGTATGGTTATCCACCATCCTCCAGAACCAGGGGCCACAGTTTAAGAATAAGGGGTAGGCCATTTAGAACGGAGATGAGGAAAAACTTTTTCAGTCAGAGAGTTGTGAATCTGTGGAATTCTCTGCCTCAGAAGGCAGTGGAGGCCAATTCTCTGAATGCATTCAAGAGAGAGCTAGATAGAGCTCTTAAGGATAGCGGAGTCAGGGGGTATGGGGAGAAGGCAGGAACGGGGTACTGATTGAGAATGATCAGCCACGATCACATTGAATGGCGGTGCTGGCTCGAGGGGCCGAATGGCCTCCTCCTGCACCCATTGTCTATTGTCTATTGCCCCCACCACCTTCTGTGTGTAAAGAACAACTTGTTCTGCACATCTTTGAACGTTGCCCCTCTACCTTAAAGCTGAGCTCTCTAGTCTTTGACAATTCCACTCTGGGGAAAAGGTTCTGACTGTCTATCCCACTCATTATTTTACAAACTTCTGTCTATGAGGCTGAGATCTCCCCACCTGAGATCACATCCATTATAGAAGATGTCAAATTCAAAATACATCACCGTCTATATTTCTCCTTTCCCTTTCCCCTGACTCTCAGCCTGAAGAAGGGTCTCGACCCGAAACTTCACCCATTCCTTGGGGGGCGGTTCTTGGCTCTTGGTCCTCCAAAATATTCCCAATGGAATTTAAACTGGAGGAGATATTCCTTATCTCCTGACCCTCTGAGTTACTCCAGCTTTTAGTGTCTATCTTCTTTATAAACCAGCATCTGCAGTGTTTCCTACACATACTCAATCAAATAAAGGCTGGAACTGAACCACTGGCAATGGTGAACATGAGAGTATTGTATTCTGCAATGTCCATTCATACCTTGTTCTGTGAGTGAATTTAAAATCAGAATTGTCGACTACCTGAAGTTTAATATTTCACAGCCTGGTGCCACGGTCCACATGGGACGATGGTGTTTTTATTGTTTGGTCTCGCTGGTGACCTGGTTAAATTGCCGAACATAGTGTTCCATTTGGATAACGTAGCAACCAGATGGAGCATTGGTAGAAGGTGTCTAAGGCTCCACTAGCCATAGTCAATGGCGTTTGCAATCACCGATTACATTCTGTCTCTCTGCCCAATCCCCTGACATCAGTCTGAAGGAAGGTGTCGACCCGAAACGTCAAAGATAATAATTTTTTTTAAAGATCAGTCTGAAGAAGGGTCTTGACCCAAAATGTCACCCATTCCTTCTCTCTGGAGATGCTGCCTGACCCGCTGAGTTACTCCAGCTTTTTGTGTCTACCTTCGATTTAAACTAGCATCTGCAGTTCTTTCCTGCACACGGTGTTTGTAATCACACACAGATGGTATCAGCTTACCCACAGCAACAGACACATCCTCTGAGATTCATTAAGGAACCATTCTGATGACAATGTACCACTCTGACTACTCTTGAGATCAGACTGAAAGGCACACACATCCCTCACTGAATTTCTGTCACAGAGGAATGGAATAAATATTAATGTTGATTATGGATTTCAATCAACCAAAAACCTTGAGTATATTTCAAGGCAGGATATAGCCACCAGCAGTTCCTGTGTATCTGGTGTGTTAGATTAGATTATTGTCATTGCCACCAGGATGCAATGAAATTAATTGTTTGGAAGAAGCTCACGGTTTAACAATACGAATAAGAAAGATGCTGGTTTACTCTGAACATAGTCACAAAATCATCAGAAGGGTCTTAACCTGAAACGTCACCTATCCATGTTCTCCACAGATGCTGCCTGACCCGCT
The DNA here is from genome assembly GCF_053455715.1 of Rhinoraja longicauda. Lineage (NCBI taxonomy): Eukaryota > Metazoa > Chordata > Chondrichthyes > Rajiformes > Arhynchobatidae > Rhinoraja > Rhinoraja longicauda. The sequence continues at coordinate 29,695,752 of NC_135982.1, read as the reverse complement.
GAGTTACTCCAGCACTCTGTGAAACGTCACCTATCCATGTTCTCCACAGATGCTGCCTGACCCGCTGAGTTACTCCAGCACTCTGTGAAACGTCACCTATCCATGTTCTCCACAGATGCTGCCTGACCCGCTGAGTTACTCCAGCACTTTGTGTGTAAACGATATACAACATACTGAGTTCAACATTCAGACCTGTCTGAAGGAGGGTCTCGACCCGAAACGTCACCCATTCCTTCTCTCCTGAGATGCTGCCTGACCTGCTGAGTTACTCCAGCATTTTGTGAAATAAATACAACATACATAAAGTAATGATATATACAACAATAAATAAATGACTAATGCAAAGCAAGTTGTGAAGTCTGCTTCACTGGGCTCTGGACCTTTGAATGAATGATGAAAGGTTGTGTAGGATCTGAAGTCACGGTTTAATATTCGCAAGGAATCAGGCAACACCACTTTAGAACACAGCAGCTTTTGCTTGTTAGATGGGAGGGAGAACGAGAGAGACCGGTGAACACTGAACGTTGGCACATTAGCAATGTGTATCGGCACAGAACATTGGCACGACTTGTCAGAGTTAATTGCAGCTACACAGAGACTCGTTATTCTCGGAGATTGGTTAAGGAACCCTTCAGGTGAAAACGTGCCACTGTGCACGCTTGGGATGAACACCATATGTCTCTTTACCACTGGAGACTCGGTAACTTAGAGACCTGAAAATGGCAGTATGATGGCGCAGATATGAAGCAGAGTGTCACAAACAGCACACCGTGCGATGGAAGATCCTGGAGTGACTAAACACAAACCCACCATGCCCCAGAGCTCCAGACATTTGGCAGATTCCAACTATCGTCACTGTGGGCAAAGCTCTTAGCATCAGAGGTAATACAGCATGGAAACTGGCCCTTTGACCCAAGGTTCCAACACCGACCAACAGGTCCCATCTACACTAGTCCCACCTGCTTGCGTTTGGCCCATACCCCTCCAAACCAGTCCTATCCATATACCTGTCTAACTGTTTCTTAAATGTTATAATAGTCCCTGCCTCAACTATCTCCTCTGGCAGCTCGTTCCATACCCACCACCGTTTGTGTGAAAAAGTTACCCCTTAAATCGTTCCCATTCACCTTCACGTTAAACCCATGTCCTCTGGTTCTCGATTTCCCCTGCTCTGGGCATGGCACTCCGTGTGTCCACCCGATCCATTGCCCCGTGATTTTGTACATGGGTTTGTGTGGAGTGGAGCATCGTGTACATGGGGATTGTTGGCTGGTGCAATGGGTTGCATCTCCTGCTGATGCCTGACCTTGTTAGCTGCACATCATCGGGAAGTTGGCCAGTTCTTCTAACCTATCCATGTTCTCCACAGATGCTGCCTGACCCGCTGAGTTACTCCGGCACTTTGTCCTTTTATGCCTTAACTACAACTCTCAAGCCTTTATTCTGTTAAAGATGTTTTAATAGATATTAATAGATATCAATAGCTATCAAGGGATATTGTAGGAAAAATGGCTCAGGGAAAAAGTTGTGATGTTATTGCGTAGCAGAGCTGACATGAGGGGCTGAATGGCCTAACCCTGCTCCTGTTCTTTATATAAATCCTCTTTGTGTTTATGTTTAGAGATAGAACATAGAACAGTACAGCACAGGAAGAGGCCCTTCAGCCCACGATGTCTGTGCTGAACATGATGCCGTCGAACTGATCGCATCCGCCTGCCCATAATTCATATCCCTCAATTCCCTGCACTTAGATATAGCTCTTCGTGCTAACGGAATCAAGGGGTATGGGGAGAAAGCCGGAACGGGGTACTGATTGTGGATGATTAGCCATGATCATATTGAATGGCGGTGCTGGCTCGAAGGGCCAAATGGCCTCCTCCTGCACCTATCTTCTATGTTTCTGTGTTTCCATGTGCCTATCTAAAGGCCTCTTAAACACCACTACCGTACCACCACCACCCCAGGCCCCCACCACCCTCTGTGTAAAACCTTCCCCACACATCTGCATTAAACTAACCCCCTCTCACCATCTAGCTACGCTCTCTAGTGTTTGACATTTCCATCTCGGGGAAAGGTTCGGACTGGCAGGTTTGACAGATACAGCGTGGAAACAGGCCCTTCGGCCCACCGAGACTGCGCTGACCGGCGATCATACGTTCACACTCGTTCTATGTTATCCCACTTTCACATCCTACACAATGGGGACAATCTTTACAGCAGCCAATTAATCTACAAACATGCACGTCTTTGGCATGTGGAAGGAAACCGGAGCACCCGGAGAAAACCCACGCGGTCCAGAGACAACTTACAAACTCCATTGTTAAATGAAATGTGTTCTTGATGCCCTGGATTGGAACACGATATAACGCTTACCAAAACACTATAAATTGTACTTCATTTGCAAATGCAAACAGGAAGAGGTCTAATCCATCTAATTTTTTATTTTTTTTTAACTTTATTTTATTTTTATTTTTTTTTACATACATACAAACACAAACTAAACAAACATAGGAGATGCATATTGAATGTAAATACCCTTACTTTAAGTTCCCAAAAACGGAAGAGACTCGAGTCCCGGCATTGCCTGTATTAATAATGACCATCTTTTATCAAACATGTCTGTTGTCAACTGTAACCTTGCTGTGATTTTTTCCATTATATACACATTTTTTACCCTATCTCTCCATTGCATTATGCTTGGAGGCTGTGGTTTCAACCACGAAGTTGTTATCGTCTTCTTTGCTATCAGCAGCAGGATTGTCAGTAAATGTTTCGAACTCTTATCTGTCATACTGTCAGGAATTATACCCAAAATGTAAAGTGCTGGTTCCAGAGGGAAGTTAATGCCCATAATCTGTTTAATTTCCTTTTGAATATTCTTCCAGAAATCCTGTATTTTTGGGAGTGTGGAGAAGTTGGGGACTCCACTCATATATTCTGGGATTGCCCAAAAATACAGGAATCCATCTCATTTTAACTCAAAACTTGTGAAATCTTGCCGGTCAAATGATTTCAAACAGATACCAACCATAGAAATGTAGAAACATAGAAAATAGGTGCGGGAGGAGGCCATTCAGCCCTTCTAGCCAGCACCGCCATTCAATATGATCATGGCTGATCATCCACAAGGCTGCAAAGACCACATGGCTACCCAGCTGACAACTAAGACCGAAGATAGACACAAAATGCTGGAGTAACTCAGTGGGACAGGCAGCATCTCTGGAGAGAAGGAATGGGTGATGTTTTGGGTAGAGATCCTCCTTCAGCATTTATCTATTCAACCCTTTCTCCAGAACGAATGGATAGGAATCACTTTTGATTTAGTGATCAAAAATTAGCAAATGAATCCAATTCAAAATTCAGTTCATCTTGAAAATTAAATGGCCTCATTTAATTAATAAAATTCAATTGTACTTCGAGCTGAATCGTTGTGTTGTTGAAGATTTGTCAGAGCACCAACATGCAACTCCTAAAATCTAGTTTGGTTTGTTATTCTAAACTGCCATCTGTTTGCAGAAACAACTAGGAGCCCTGGTGTGTGTGTGTGTGGGTGTGGGTGTGTGTCAGTAGGTTTTTGGTCTGTTCACATTTCTGTAGAAATAATGATCCTGAGGTATTTCACACAATCAAGGAGCGTTGGTTAGTAAGGGTGCATGTTTCAACAGAACAGGCATGAAACTGTAATTCATATCTCTGGATTCGCTGTCCTCTCCAGTGTTAAATGCCTTCTTATTCTTCACCATGATAATGAATTATTTAAACACATCAATACCCTTTACCGCAACTATTCCCTGTGGTTCATGTTCCACATTCTCATCATTCTTGATCAGAAAACATCAACACAAGGTAATAGGTACAGAGACACAAGGAATAACAGATGCTGGAATCTTGCATTGAGCACAAAGTACTAGAGTAACTCAGTGGGTCAGGCAGCATCTGTGGTGAACATGGATAGGTGACGTTTCACAGAGTGCTGGAGTAACTCAGTGGGTCAGGCAGCATCTCTGGAGAACATGGATAGATGACGTTTCACAGAGTGCTGGAGTAACTCAGCGGGTCAGGCAGCATCTGTGGAGGACATGGATAGGTGACGTTTCACAGAGTGCTGGAGTAACTCAGTGGGTCAGGCAGCATCTGTGGAGGACATGGATAGGTGACGTTTCACAGAGTGCTGGAGTAACTCAGCGGGTCAGGCAGCATCTGTGGAGGACATGGATAGGTGACGTTTCACAGAGTGCTGGAGTAACTCAGCGGGTCAGGCAGCATCTCTGGAGGACATGGATAGGTGACGTTTTGGGTCGGGACCCTTCTTCAGACTGATTATAGTAAGGGGGGGGGAGAAAGCTGGAAGAGAGGTGGGGTAGGACAAAGCCATGGTGAGTGATAGGTGGAGACAGGTGAGAGGGTTTTTTGACTCCAGGCGTTTGGACAAAGGCTAGAGATGAAAAGAAGACAAAGGGATGATAGATAATAATAATAATAACTTCATTTGTACAGCACTTTACATACAATTGAATGCCCCAAAGTGCTTTCCACAAAAACGCAGGTCTAAGTTGAGGAGGATGGAGTGGGGGGGAGGGGAAGGGGGGAGGGAGAGGGGATGGAGGGAGGGGGGGGTGAGGGGGATTGAGGGGATAGGGTGAGGGGGAGGGGAGGGAGGGTGTGGGGAGAGGCGAGTGGGGGAGGGTGCTGCACCAATGCAAGAGAGGTTTGGGCCCAATGGGTCCACTTGGTCTCTTATACTATATGAGCACACAAGCTGCTGAATGGGCTCAGCCCAAAACATCACCTATCCATGTTTTCCACAGATGCTGCCTGACCCGCTGAGTTACTCCAGCACTCTGTGAAACGTCACCTATCCATGTTCTCCACAGATGCTGCCTGACCCGCTGAGTTACTCCAGCACTCTGTGAAACGTTACCTATCCATGTTCTCCACAGATGCCGCCTGACCCGCTGAGTTACTCCAGCATTCTTTGTTTGCCTGCTGAAGGGTTTGCTGGGATAGATGCAAGAGAATAAAGGTCATTTTTACAATGTTATCAGAAGTGAAGTCAGTTAAAAGCTTGATTGAGAAGATGAGTTTTTAGCTGTTGTTTAAATATGTCAACTGAGCATGCGTGTCTCCTGGCCCTGGGTGTGGTGTTTCACAGCTTGCAGGGCCTAGTTGAAAAAGGCTGCTTCACCAATGACTTATTGCTGTGGCATCGAGTGATAACAGGCCGCATCAGCAGACCTGAGAGCTGGAGTTGGGGAACAGGGAAGGAGGGACTCTGTAAACTACGCTGCTCATAAGCCATTTAAGGCTTTAGAGACAAGAAGGAGGGCAGGAGTCTATCCTGGATCTCACAGGGAGCTGATGAAGCGAGTGTAATACTGGGGCGATATGTTCCCTTTCCTTGGGATTTGTTAAAAGCTGGGCTTCGGCAGTTTGAATGAGCTGTAACTTGTTGGTGGATTTTGAAGTCTGACCGGTGAATCAGGCGTTACAGTAATCAAGTCTGCTCGATATGAACGCATGTATGAGTTTTTTACAGTCATGTTGAGTTAAGAAAGGCCGCACTTTAGCAATATTTCTGAGCTGGTAGAAAGCACACTTTGTTACCCTATTTTATGTGAGATTTAAAATGAAGATAATAGTCAATGTTTACCCCCAGGCTTATGACGTCTTGCTTGACATAGGCAGTCACATTTCCCAGTTTGCCGAGTAACATCTCTCTCTCGGGCCTTGATCCATGTAATAACATTTCTGTCTCGTCATCGTTGAGTTTAAGAAAGTTAGCATTCATCCAGTTTTTAATGGAAAATAGGCAGGAGGTGAAAGAACTTCATGCATTTGCATCAGTGGTTCGACATTTACATGTCTGATAACTCCTGCTCACGGCAGCATATACAAGACAGCAGCAACCTTGTGCTACACCAAAGAGTATATATCTCGTGCAACTGTGACACATAGTCCCCAAGGCTAACAAAGTACTTCCTTCCACTTATCTGATTGGAACCAACTTAGTTCCTGATCTGACAGGCCGACCCAGTTTTCTAGGCGATCAATAAGAATACTGCGATCTATGGTGTCAAAAGCTGCTGTGAGGTTTAAGGTTTAGCCCTGACATTTTGTCTCTACGGTCGGTCACTGACTATTTTGATCAGGGCAATCAGTCTCACTGCTGTAATTTGCCAGATTGAAATTTCTCTAAAATGTAATTTTAATTCAGAAAGAGTTGTATTTGGTTGAATACCACTTCCTCCAGCACCTTGCTGATCGAGGCTAGATTTGATATGGGTCTATAATTACTCAGTAGCACACTATCTACATTTGGTTTCTTTATCAGAGGCTTTGCAACAGCGGTTTTGTAATCATCTGGGAAGATTCCAGTCTCCAGGGAGATGTTTATAATTGTAAGAACAAAACTGGATAAACTGTTTAAATAAGAAACATTTAAACAGGTACATGGATAGGACAGGTTTGGAAGGATCTGGGGCAAGCGCAGGCAGGTGGGGCATGTTGGCCGGTTTGTACAAGTTGGGTCAAAGGGCCTGTTTCCACGCTGTATCACTCTATGACTCTGTACAGAGAGAAGTGACGATGTAAAATCAGAGGGGGGGATAAGGGTGGGGTGCATGTATCTTCCAAGCTGTATCTTACAACCAATCAAAACGTTGCTGCCTCACAGCACCAGAGAGACCCGGGTTTGAACCTGACCTTGGGTGCTGTCTGTGTGGAGATTGTACGCTCTCCTTGTGACCGAGTGGACTTCCTCTGGGTGCTCTGGTTTCCTCCCACATCCCTAAGACCTGTGGGTTTGTAGGTTAATTAAAAATAATTTGCCCTGAGTGTGTAGGAATTGGAATAACATAGGACTAGACACAGAGTGCTGTAGCTCCACTCTTGCTCCCCCTCCCCCCACTCGCAACAAGGACAGGATCCCCCTCATTCTCACCTTCTACCCCGCCAGCCAGCGGATCCAACATATCATCCACCAACATTTCCGTCACCTACAACGGGACCCCACCACTGGCCATATCTTCCCATCCCCTCCCTTCTCTGCGTTCCGCAGAGACCGTTCCCTCCGTAACTCCCTGGTCCACTCGTCCCTTCCTACCCAAACCACCCCAACCCCGGGCACTTTTCCCTGCAACCGCACGAGATGCAACACCTGTCCCTTTACCTCCCCCCTCAACTCCATCAAAGGACCCAAACAGTCTTTCCAGGTGAGACAAAGGTTTACCTGCACCTCCTCCAACCTCATCTATTGCATCCGCTGCTCTAGATGTCAACTTATTTATATCGGCGAAACCAAGCGCAGGCTCGGCGATCGCTGCGCTCGGTCCGCATTAACGCAACTGATCTCCCGGTGGCCCAGCACTTTAACTCCCCCTCCCATTCCCAGTCTGACCTCTCTGTCATGGGCCTCCTCCAGTGCCATAGTGAGGCCCGCCGGAAAATGGAGGAGCAGCACCTCATATTTCACCTGGGCAGTTTGCGGCCCGGTGGTATGAACATCGACTTCTCCAACTTCAGATAGCTCCTCTGTCCCTCCCTTCCCCTCCTCCTTCCCAGATCTCCCTCTATCTTCCTGTCTCCACCTATATCCTTCCTTTGTCCCACCCCCGACATCAGTCTGAAGGTCTCGACCCGAAACGTCACCCATTCCTTCTCTCCCGAGATGGTGCCTGACCTGCTGAGTTACTCCAGCATTTTGTGAATAAATCGATTTGTACCAGCATCTGCAGTTATTTTCTTATATATATAGTGCTGGAGTAACAGCGTAGACACAGAGTGCTGGAGTAACAGCGTAGACACAGAGTGCTGGAGTAACAGCGTAGACACAGAGTGCTGGAGTAACAGCGTAGACACAGAGTGCTGGAGTAACAGCGTAGACACAGAGTGCTGGAGTAACAGCGTAGACACAGAGTGCTGGAGTAACAGCGTAGACACAGAGTGCTGGAGTAACAGCGTAGACACAGAGTGCTGGAGTAACTCAGTGTAGACACAGAGTGTTGGAGTAACAGCGTAGACACAGAGTGTTGGAGTAACTCAGTGTAGACACAGAGTGTTGGAGTAACAGACTTGACACAGAGTGTTGGAGTAACTCAGTGTAGACACAGAGTGCTGGAGTAACAGACTAGACACAGAGTGCTGGAGTAACTCAGTGTAGACACAGAGTGTTGGAGTAACAGCGTAGACACAGAGTGTTGGAGTAACTCAGTGTAGACACAGAGTGCTGGAGTAACTCAGCGTAGACACAGAGTTTCCTGAATAACTCAGCGTAGACACAGAGTGCTGGAGTAACTCAAGGTAGACACAGTGCTGGGGTAACAGTGTAGACACAGAGTGCTGGAGTAACTCAGTGGGACAGGCAGCATATCGGGAGAGAAGGATTGTCACCCATTCCTTCTCTCCAGAGAGGCTGCCTGCCCTGCTGAATCACTCCGGCTTTATGTGTCTATCTTTGCCTGTTTCCTTGTTGTATCTCCCTTTAAAAGCGTCATTGTTCTGCCCAGTGATCCCTGCCCTCTCTGAATGTTCTGAGCTTTGCCACCCTCTACATGACACATTCTCACCCTCGTCTCCACACTAAGGTGAAGAAACCATCTCTCCCAGTACTAATATATATATTACAAGGTATGTAATTATACCTTCTACAAGTATATGTGTATTATACATTACATATATTATATATGTATGTATTATCTATTATATATGCAATAATTATAATTATACCACGTGTGTGATTGTGTGTGTGTGTATGTGTGTATGCGTGTGCGTGTGCATGTGAGCGTACGTGTGCATGTGTGTGTGCATGTGCATGTGTGCGTGCATGTGTGCGTGCGTGTGCATGTGTGTGTGCATGTGCATGTGTGCGTGCATGTGTGCGTGCATGTGTGCGTGCGTGTGCATGTGAGCGTGCGTGTGCGTGTGCATGTGAGTGTTTGTGTGCGTGTGCATGTGTGTGCATGTGAGTGTGCGTGTGCATGTGTGTGCATGTGAGTGTGCGTGTGCGTGTGCGGGTGCATGTGAGTGTGCATGTGCGTGCGCGTGTGCGTGTGCGTGTGCGTGTGCGTGTGCGTGTGCGTGTGCGTGTATGCGAAGGCATCTCTGGTTGTCTCCCAGCTGGGCTATCTGTTTACATAAAACATCAGCTGCTTACATTGATCACAGGGTGGCATATGATGCTGTTGATGTTTCTGATAATTATTTAAACGCAACAGTTTCTAACTGGATGTGGTCAGGCTGTGCTGGGTATTGGCTAACTGGGGGTGGGCCAGGCTGTACTGGGCATTGGCTAACGAGGTGGCCAGGCTGTACTGGGCATTGGCTAACTGGGGGTGGGCTAAGCTGCTCTGGGCATTGGCTAACTGGGGGTGGGCCAGCCTGTGCTGGGCATTGGCTAACTGGGGGTGGGCCAGGCTGCGCTGGGCATTGGCTAACTGGGGGTGGGCCGGGCTGTACTGGGCATTGGCTAACTGGGGGTGGGCCGGGCTGTACTGGGCATTGGCTAACTGGGGGTGGGCCAGGCTGCGCTGGGCATTGGCTAACTGGGAGTGGGCCGGGCTGTACTGGGCATTGGGTAACTGGGGGTGGGCCGGGCTGTACTGGGCATTGGGTAACTGGGGGTGGGCCGGGCTGTACTGGGCATTGGGAACCCACGACTATGAGGGCGTGCGACTGAAGTTTTGCCTCCAGAATCCCCAGTAACAATACTTACCACCGAACCTCTCTAACTTCAAGTGACCCTTGCTTTCCCTCTCTCTGTCCCTCCCCATCCTCGTTCACTGACCAATCTGACTGACCTCCTGATTAAATGTTATCCTTGTACGCCTCGTTGTCAACTCCCTCTGGATAACAATGATCTATTGTACATTTTCCTTGATCTTTGTCCCCTTTTTCTTGTTTTCACACCTTACCCTTCTTTATCTCTGTGTCTCCCTCTCCCCTGACGCTCAGTCTGAAGAAGGGTCTCGACCCCGAAACGTCACTCGTTCCTTCTCTCCAGAGATGCTGCCTGACCCACTGAGTTACTCCAGCATTTTATGTCTATCATCGGTTTAAACCAGCATCTGCAGTTCCTTCCTACACAATACGTACCACCACTTCTCCATAGGTTGTTGTGACAGAGAACATTATTTTAACTCATTAGCAAAATAATGTCAAGGTTTGTGAGGGTGGACCTTATGGATTTGAGCAATGCCCACTCATGTTTGTGTGCGTGGCCAGGATCAGCTGGAACCGATATCCAGTAGCAATGATGTAGGAAAATAACTGCAGATGCTGGTTCAAATTGAAGGTAGACACTAAATGCTGGAGTAACTCAGCGGGTCAGGCAGCATCTCTAGAGAAAAGGAAAGGGTGACGTTCATCAGAAGGGTCTCGACCCGAAACGTCACCCATTCCTTCTCTCCTGAGATGCTGCCTGACCTGCTGAGTTACTGCAGCATTTTGTGTCTACCTTCTATTAGACACGGATCACCCAGCCAGCACCACCAAGGTGTGCTCAGATTCGGCAGAGAGTTTCCTGTGGCTAACTTCCTAATTGTTCCGCAGTGGAGGGGAACAAACAAGAGGTCCACCTGTGTTAGATCACCTGTCAGAGCAATAGATCCTTCTCCCTCCGGCTGCAAAGGTAGTTCAAGGTGTCCTTGAGTAATGAGGAAGGGTTAGTTAGCAGTCTTGTTGTGCGAGGCCCCTTGAGCAAGAGTGATCATAATATGGTGGAGTTCTTCATTAGGATGGGGAGTGACAAAGTCAATACAGAAACAAGTGTTCTGAACTTAAAGAAAGGTAACTTTGAGGGTATGAGGCGTGAATTGTCCAAGATAGACTGGCAATTGATGCTGAAAGGGTTGACGGTGGACATGCAATGGAAGGCATTTAAAGGTCGCATGGATGAACTACAACAAGTGTTCATCCCAGTTTGGCAAAAGAACAAACCAGGAAAGGTAGTGCATCCGTGGCTAACAAGGGAAATCAAGGATAGTATTAAAACAAAAGATGAAGCATACAGATTAGCCAGAAAAAGTAGCATACCAGAGGACTGGGAGAAATTCAGAGTCCAGCAGAGGAGGACAAAGGGCTTAATTAGGAAATGGAAAATAGATTATGAGGGGAAAACTGGCAAGGAACATAAAAACTGACTGCAAAAGCTTTTATAGATATGTCAAGAGAAAAAGATTAGTTAAGACAAATGTAGGTCCCTTGCAGTCGGAAACAGGTGAATTGATCATAGGAAACAAGGAGATGGCAGACCAATTGAACAAATAGTTTGGTTCTGTCTTCACTAAGGAAGACATAAACCGTCTGCCGGAAATAGCGGGGGACCGGGGGTCTAATGAGATGGAGGAACTGAGGGAAATCCAGGTTAGTCGGGAAGTGGTGTTGGGTAAATTAAATGGATTAAAGGCAGATAAATCCCCAGGGCCAGATAGGCTGCATCCCAGAGTGCTTAAAGAAGTAGACTCAGAAATAGTGGATGCATTGGTGATAATTTTTCAAAACTCCTTAGATTCTGGAGTAGTTCCTGAGGACTGGAGGCTAGCTAATGTAACCCCACTTTTTAAGAAGGGAGGGAGGGAGAGAGAAAACGGGGAATTATAGACCAGTTAGCCTAACATCGGTAGTGGGGAAAATGCTAGAGTCAGTTATTAAAGATGTGATAGCATCACATTTGGAAAGTGGTGAAATCATCGGACAAAGTCAGCATGGATTTACAAAAGGCAAATCATGTCTGACGAATCTTATAGAATTTTTCGAGGATGTAACTAGTAGAGTGGATAAGGGAGAACCAGTCGATGTGTTATATCTGGACTTTCAGAAGGCCTTCGACAAGGTCCCACATAGGACATTGGTGTACAAACTTAAAGCACATGGTATTGAGGGTTCAGTGTTGAGGTGGATAGAAAATTGGTTGGCGGACAGGAAGCAAAAAGTAGGAATAAACTGGTCCTTTTCGGAATGGCAGGCAGTGACTAGTGGGGTACCGCAAGGCTCAGTGCTGGGACCCCAGTTATTTACAGTGTATATTAATGATTTGGACGAGGGAATTGAATACAATATCTCTAAGTTTGCGGATGACACGAAGCTGGGTGGCAGTGTTAGCTGCGAGGAGGATGCTAGGAGGCTGCAGAGTGACTTGGATAGATTAGGCGAGTGGGCAAATGCATGGCAGATGCAATATAATGTGGATAAATGTGAGGTTATCCACTTTGGCGGCAAGAACAGGAAAGCAGAGTATTACCTGAATGGTGACCGATTGGGAGAAGGGGAGATGCAACGTGACCTGGGTGTCATGGTGCACCAGTCATTGAAAGCAAGCATGCAGGTGCAGCAGGCAGTGAAGAAAGCGAATGGTATGTTGGCATTCATAGCAAGAGGATTTGAGTTTAGGAGCAGGGAGGTTCTACTGCAGTTGTACAGGGCCTTGGTGAGACCGCACCTGGAGTATTGTGTGCAGTTTTGGGCTCCTAATCTGAGGAAAGACGTTCTTGCCTTAGAGGGAGTACAGAGAAGGTTCACTAGGATCCCTGGGATGGCGGGACTTTCATATGAAGAAAGACTGGATAGACTAGGCTTGTACTCGCTGGAATTTAGAAGACCGAGGGGGGATCTTATAGAAACATATAAAATTCTTAAGGGGTTGGAGAAGCTAGATGCGGGAAGATTGTTCCCGATGTTGGGGGAGTCCAGAACCAGGGGTCACAGCTTAAGGATAAGGGGGAAGTCTTTTAGGACCGAGATGAGAAAACATTTCTTCACACAGAGAGTGGTGAATCTGTGGAATTCTCTGCCACAGAGGGTAGTTGAGGCCAGTTCATTGGCTATATTTAAGAGGGGGTTAGATGTGGCCCTTGTGGCTAAAGGGATCAGGGGGTATGGAGAGAAGGCAGGTACAGGTTACTGAGCTGGATGATCAGCCATGATCATATTGAATGGCGGTGCAGGCTCGAAGGGCCGAATGGCCTACTCCTGCACCTATTTTCTATGTTTCTATGTTTCTATGTCTTGCACCAGGTGTGATCAAATGGCACACTGCCAGTACCTGAGTGTGACTCAGCCAGGGGAAGGCCAGCCTGGCATTACTGAGTCATCACTGAGGATCACTGAGTAATGATGTCCTTGGCACCATGAACCCCAATATATTCATGTTACTCCAGCACTTTGTGTCCTTCTGTGTATTAACCAGCATCTGCGGTTCTTAGTTTACCCGATTTATTTGTGCTATTTATCACATTGAATTTCAAAGTTCTCAGCACTTCCACCAGAAGTACACAAATTTATTTCGTAAAGACAGATACAAAGTGTTGGAGTGACTCAGTAGGTTAGGCAGCATCTCTGGAGAACATAGATATGTGACGATTTGGGTTAAGACCCTTCTTCAGATTTAAACAATAAGCATTATTTAGTAGAAACAAGGAACTGCAGGTGCTGGTTAAATGACAAAATGATAGAAAGTGCTGGAGTAACTCAGCGGGCCAGGCAGCATCTGTGGAGAACATGGATAGGTGACGTTTCACAGAGTGCTGGAGTAACTCAGCGGGTCAGGCAGCATCTGTGGAGAACATGGATAGGTGACGTTTCAGATTGGCTAAGGTTATTTGATATGTGCTCTAACTAATTGAACCACATATTATGCATTTCAAGATACAGAAATTCACCCTCAATCAATTGTGCTAAACAGCCTCATGCTGTGACATCTGTGATGGTTGTCTATATTCACAATGTGGTCCATTCTAGAAACAATGGGCTGGGGTATAATGCCCAGAGCTGCTGATCCATTTGGTGCAAACAATCACGGGTGATTCTATCTCAGGTCTGAAGGTCAGGAAGAAGCCTGCGTCCATTCACAGCGTCTATGGAGATCCTTAGCTGTCTAGTCTAGTTTAGAGGGACAGGACCTTCGGCCCATCGAGTCCCCGCCGATCATCCATCACCCGTTTACACTATTGTACATTCTCCCACTTTCACAACCACTCCCTGCACACTAGGGGCGATTTACTGAGGACCAATTACAAACCTGCACGTCTCTGGAGTGTGGGAGGAAACCCAGGTGGTGACAGAGAGAACATGCAAGCTCCTCGTAGACAGCACTGGAGATCAGGATTGAGCCCGGGCCGCTGGAGGTGTGAGCAGCAGCTCTATCTATACAATCAATCAGTTTATATGTATGCCAAGTATAGATCGAAGGGACCTACAGGAGTCACTGCCTCAAAACGGCAGCCAGCATCATCAGAGACCCACACCACCCTGACCCTCACCACCCTGGCCACACTCTCACTGACCCACACCACCCTGACCCTCACCACCCTGGCCACACTCTCACTGACCCACTCCACCCTGACCCTCACCACCCTGGCCACACTCTCACTGACCCTCACCACCCTGACCCTCACCACCCTGACCCTCACCACCCTGGCCACACTCTCACTGACCCACACCACCCTGGCCACACTCTCTCTGACCCACACCACCCTGGCCACACTCTCACTGACCCACACCACCCTGGCCACACTCTCACTGACCCACACCACCCTGGCCACACTCTCACTGACCCACACCACCCTGGCCACACTCTCACTGACCCACACCACCCTGGCCACACTCTCACTGACCCACACCACCCTGGCCACACTCTCACTGACCCACACCACCCTGGCCCACACTCTCACTGACCCACACCACCCTGGCCACACTCTCACTGACCCACACCACCCTGGCCACACTCTCACTGACCCACACCACCCTGCCCACACTCTCACTGACCCACACCACCCTGGCCACACTCTCACTGACCCACACCACCCTGGCCACACTCTCACTGACCCACACCACCCTGCCCACACTCTCACTGACCCACACCACCCTGGCCACACTCTCACTAACCCACACCACCCTGGCCACACTCTCACTGACCCACACCACCCTGGCCACACTCTCACTGACCCACACCACCCTGGCCACACTCTCATTTCACCCCTGCCACAGGGAGGAAGGTACAGGAGCCTGAAAACTGTAACGTCCAAGTTCAGGAACAGCTTCTTCCTGACACCATCAGGCCATGAAACACCACAACCTGCAACTAAACTCTGAACTACAAACTGCCTTGGTCACACCAGGGACTTCAGGATGTGTTGTATTTTGCTCCATATGGGTTATTTATGTTTTAACTATTTATTCTGTTACTATTGTTCTTGTGTTTATGGACTTCGTGTGCTGCTGCAGGTAAGATTTTCATTGCTGTTTTGGAATGTATGACGATTGAACATTTTTGACTCTTGATAACGTGTTTGGTGCCAGAGATGACACCAGAGATATCAGTCTGTAAAGGTCGGGAAGTTGGAGAGAGGACCACCGTTGGCTGAAAGTAAGTGAGTGGGAATTACAGTGTAATAAGTCAGTTAGAAGAGAATACGTGGATTGGTTGATCATTGAAGTGAGAAGTCTGGTAAATTGGACAATCAGGCAATTTAATTGGTGATATAAGCAAGACTTGCAAAAGGGTGCAGCCCAGTGGTCAGGCAAGTGCCCAGCCCGGTCAGGCAAGTGGTCAGGCAAGTGCCCAGCCCAGTGCCCAGCCCGGTCAGGCAAGTGCCCAGGCAAGTGCCCAGCCCGGTCAGGCAAGTGGTCAGGCAAGTGCCCAGCCCAGTGCCCAGCCCGGTCAGGCAAGTGGTCAGGCAAGTGCCCAGCCCAGTGCCCAGCCCGGTCAGGCAAGTGCCCAGCCCGGTCAGGCAAGTGGTCAGGCAAGTGCCCAGCCCGGTCAGGCAAGTGGTCAGGCAAGTGCCCAGCCCGGTCAGGCAAGTGGTCAGGCAAGTGCCCAGCCCGGTCAGGCAAGTGCCCAGCCCGGTCAGGCAAGTGCCCAGCCCGGTCAGGCAAGTGCCCAGCCCGGTCAGGCAAGTGCCCAGCCCAGTCAGGCAAGTGCCCACCCCGGTCAGGCAAGTGCCCAGCCCGGTCAGGCAAGTGCCCAGCCCGGTCAGGCAAGTGGTCAGGCAAGTGCCCAGCCCAGTGCCCAGCCCGGTCAGGCAAGTGGTCAGGCAAGTGCCCAGGCAAGTGCCCAGCCCGGTCAGGCAAGTGGTCAGGCAAGTGCCCAGCCCAGTGCCCAGCCCGGTCAGGCAAGTGGTCAGGCAAGTGCCCAGCCCGGTCAGGCAAGTGGTCAGGCAAGTGCCCAGCCCGGTCAGGCAAGTGGTCAGGCAAGTGCCCAGCCCGGTCAGGCAAGTGGTCAGGCAAGTGCCCAGCCCGGTCAGGCAAGTGCCCAGCCCGGTCAGGCAAGTGCCCAGCCCGGTCAGGCAAGTGCCCAGCCCGGTCAGGCAAGTGCCCAGCCCGGTCAGGCAAGTGCCCAGCCCGGTCAGGCAAGTGCCCAGCCCGGTCAGGCAAGTGCCCAGCCCGGTCAGGCAAGTGCCCAGCCCGGTCAGGCAAGTGCCCAGCCAGGTCAGGCAAGTGCCCAGCCAGGTCAGGCAAGTGCCCAGCCAGGCAAGTGCCCAGCCAGGCAAGTGCCCAGTCAGGCAAGTAGGCTGAGGTGAGGAGGTTACAATTGTTTTAAGCCTGAACTGTTTATAGACACAAAGTAATGGCGGAAAAGTTGGTGCAATGTGTTTCCTGCAGGATGTGGGAAGACAGGGACGTCGCTGGAGCTTCTGGGAGCTACACCTGCAAGAACTGTGTCCAGGTGCAGCTCCTGAAGGGATGTGTGGTGGAGTTGGACAGGCAGTTGGATGACCTCAGGGCCATCCGGGAATGCGAGAGTTTCCTCGACAGGACCTATTGTGAGGCTGTCACGCCAAGACTGTTTCAGGGGGGAGTGGACGTGGACTACAGGAGACCCCAGTGGCTGTGCCTATTGCAAATAGGTATACCCTCTTGGGAACTGTCGGGGCAGAAGACGTTTCCAGTCCGAGTGGCGGACCTGTTGGCAAGGATACTCGACAGGGGAGACCGAAGTCAGGATGAGCCGTAGTGGTCGGTGACTCCATCGTCCGAGGGACGGACAGAAGATTCTGTGGCAGCAGGAGGGACTTGAGGATGGTCTGTTGCCTCCCTGGTGCCAGGGTTCAGCACATCACGGACCGGCTACAGAAAATCCTAGTGAGGGAAGGCGATCAACCTGAAGTCGTTGTGCACGTGGGCACGAATGACGTCGGGCGGAAGAGGAAGGAGGTGCTACAGCGGGAGTTTAGAGAGTTAGGAAAAAGACTGAGAAGTAGGACGTCAAAGGTGGTTATCTCTGGACTGCTACCGGTACCTCGTGCTGGTGAGGCCAGGAACAGAGAGATAGAGGGTATGAATTTATGGCTGAGGGGCTGGTGCAGAGAGCAGGGATTTAGATTTCTGGACCACTGGGATCTCTTCTGGGCTAGGGGTGACTTGTACAAAAGGGACGGGTTGCATCTTAACAGCAGGGGGACAAACATTCTGGCAGGCAGGTTTGCTAGTGCGACACCTGTGGCTTTAAACTAAGTAGTGGGGGGGAGGGGTTAACAAATTGTGAATATGAAGATGAGGTTAAAGGGAATACAGGAGATATTGCAAAAGACTCTCGGAAGAATGGGAACAGAAGTTCTAGAGCGGAAAAGAGATTAAGGACAGGGCCATTTGTGACCGATGTGAGAGGGGAGGTAAATACAGAAGTTAAAGTGTTGTACTTAAATGCGCGTAGTATAAAAAATAAAGTGGATGAGCTTGAGGCTCAGTTAGTCATGGGCAAGTATGATGTTGTAGGGATCACTGAGACATGGCTACAAGAGGACCAGGGCTGGGAACTGAATATTCAGGGGTACACAACGTATAGAAAAGACAGACAGGTGGGCAGAGGGGGTGGGGTTGCTCTGATGGTAAGGAATGATATTCATTCCCTTGCAAGGGGTGACATAGAATCAGGAGATGTTGAATCAGTATGGATAGAAATGAGGAATTGTACGGGTAAAAAGACCCTAATGGGAGTTATCTGTAGGCCCCCAAACAGTAGCCTCGACATAGAGTGCAAGTTGAATCAGGAGATAAAATTGGCGTGTCACAAATGTAATGCTACGGTGGTTATGGGAGATTTCAACATGCAGGTAGACTGGGAAAATCAGGTTGGAAATGGACCCCAGGAAAGAGAGTTTGTAGAGTGCCTTCGAGATGGATTCTTAGAACAGCTTGTACTGGAGCCTACCAGGGAGAAGGCAATTCTGGATTTAATGTTGTGTAATGATCCTGATCTGATAAGGGGACTAGAGGTAAAAGAGCCATTAGGAGGCAGTGATCACAACATGATAAGTTTTACTCTGCAAATGGAAAGGCAGAAGGGAAAATCGGAAGTGTCAGTATTACAGTATAGCAAAGGGGATTATAGAGGCATGAGGCAGGAGCTGGCCAAAATTGACTGGAAGGAGGCCCTAGCAGGGAAGACGGTAGAACAGCAATGGCAGGTATTCCTGGGAATAATGCCGAGGTTGCAGGATCAATTTATCCCAAAGAGGCGGAAAGACTCTAAGGGGAGTAAGAGACACCTGTGGCTGACAAGGGAAGTCAGGGACAGCATAAAAATGAAGGAGAGGAAGTATAACATAGCAAAGAAGAGTGGGAAGACAGAGGATTGGGACTCTTTTAAAGAGCAACAAAAGTTAACTAAAAAGGCAATACGGGGAGAAAAGATGAGGTACGAGGGTAAACTAGCCAATAATATAAAGGAGGATAGCAAAAGTTTTTTTAGGTACGTGAAGAGGAAAAAAATAGTCAAGGCAAATGTGGGTCCCTTGAAGACAGAAGCAGGGGAATTTATTATGGGGAACAAAGAAATGGCAGACGAGTTAAACCGTTACTTTGGATCTGTCTTCACTGAGGAAGATACACACAATCTCCCAAATGTTCTAGGGGCCGGAGAACCTAGGGTGATGGAGGAACTGAAGGAAATCCACATTAGGCAGGAAATGGTTTTGGGTAGACTGATGGGACTGAAGGCTGATAAATCCCCAGGGCCTGATGGTCTGCATCCCAGGGTACTTAAGGAGGTGGCTCTAGAAATAGTGGAAGCATTGGAGATCATTTTTCAATGTTCTATAGATTCAGGATCAGTTCCTGTGGATTGGAGGATAGCAAATGTTATCCCACTTTTTAAGAAAGGAGGGAGAGAGAAAACGGGAAATTATAGACCAGTTAGTCTGACATCAGTGGTGGGGAAGATGCTGGAGTCAATTATAAAAGACGAAATTGCTAAGCATTTGGATAATAGTAACAGGATCGTTCCGAGTCAGCATGGATTTATGAAGGGAAAATCATGCTTGACAAATCTACTGGAATTTTTTGAGGATGTAACTAGGAAAATTGACAGGGGAGAGTCAGTGGATGTGGTGTACCTCGACTTTCAGAAAGCCTTCGACAAGGTCCCACATAGGAGATTAGTGGGCAAAATTAGAGCACATGGTATTGGGGGTAGGGTACTGACATGGATAGAAAATTGGTTGACAGACAGAAAGCAAAGAGTGGGGATAAATGGGTCCCTTTTGAAATGGCAGGCAGTGACCAGTGGGGTACCGCAAGGTTCGGTGCTGGGACCCCAGCTATTTACGATATACATTAATGACTTAGATGAAGGGATTAAAAGTACCATTAGCAAATTTGCAGACGATACTAAGCTGGGGGGTAGTGTGAATTGTGAGGAAGATGCAATAAGGCTGCAGGGTGACTCAATGCCCACTCAACACTGAACCAAAAAGTCAGCCTTTCATATTTCTGGTCTCTAAAATGGGGCCCAATCCTATAAACTTCTTTAGTTTCAGTTTAGTTTGGATTTAGAGATACAGTGCAGAAACAGGCCCTTTGGCCCACCAAGTGCACACCAGCCAGCAATCTCCGTACACAAGCTCCAACCTACCGACTAGGGACGATTTACAGAAGCCAATCAGCCTACAAACCTGCACATCTTTGGAATGTGGGAGATAATAGTCACAATAGACAATGTGGGAGGACACCAGAGCACCCGGAGAAAACCCGTGCAGTCACAGAGAGACTATAAAAACTCTGTACAGACTGCACCCGCAGTCAGGATCGAACCCGGTCTCTGTAAGTTAGGGTGGCTGACATCAATTGAACGGGATTGAATTTCATGTCAATGTCTGCAGTTATAATTTACATGGACTTCCCGACATTTCAGGCGGCACGGTGGTGCAGCGGGTAGAGCTGCTGCCTCACAGCGCCAGAGACCCGGGTTCCATCCTGACCATGGGTTCTGTCTGTACGCAGTTTATACGTTCTCCCCGTGACCTGCGTGGGTTTTCTCGGGGTGCTCCGGTTTCCTCCCACACTCTAAAGACGTACAAGTTTGTAGGTTAATTTGCTTGGTATTATTGTAAATTGTCCCTAGTGTAGAGGATAGTGTTAGTGTTAGTGTTAGTGTTAGCGTTTGTCCCTAGTGTAGAGGATAGTGTTAGTGTTAGCGTTTGTCTCTAGTGTAGAGGATAGTGTTAGTGTTAGCGTTTGTCCCTAGTGTAGAGGATAGTGTTAGTGTTAGTGTTAGCGTTTGTCCCTAGTGTAGAGGGTAGTGTTAGTGTTAGTGTTAGCGTTTGTCCCTAGTGTAGAGGATAGTGTTAGTGTTAGCGTTTGTCCCTAGTGTAGAGGGTAGTGTTAGTGTTAGTGTTAGCGTTTGTCCCTAGAGTAGAGGATAGTGTTAGTGTTAGCGTTTGTCCCTAGTGTAGAGGATAGTGTTAGTGTTAGCGTTTGTCCCTAGTGTAGTGGATAGTGTTAGTGTTAGCGTTTGTCCCTAGTGTAGAGGATAGTGTTAGTGTTAGCGTTTGTCCCTAGTGTAGAGGATAGTGTTAGCGTTAGCGTTTGTACCTAGTGTAGTGGATAGTGTTAGTGTTAGTGTTAGCGTTTGTCCCTAGTGTAGAGGATAGTGTTAGTGTTAGCGTTTGTCCCTAGTGTAGAGGATAGTGTTAGCGTTAGCGTTTGTACCTAGTGTAGTGGATAGTGTTAGTGTTAGTGTTAGCGTTTGTCCCTAGTGTAGAGGATAGTGTTAGTGTTAGCATTTGTACCTAGTGTAGAGGATAGTGTTAGTGTTAGCGTTTGTCCCTAGTGTAGAGGATAGTGTTAGTGTTAGCGTTTGTCCCTAGTGTAGAGGATAGTGTTAGTGTTAGCGTTTGTCTCTAGTGTAGAGGATAGTGTTAGTGTTAGCGTTTGTCCCTAGTGTAGAGGATAGTGTTAGTGTTAGTGTTAGTGTTAGCGTTTGTCCCTAGTGTAGAGGGTAGTGTTAGTGTTAGTGTTAGCGTTTGTCCCTAGTGTAGAGGATAGTGTTAGTGTTAGCGTTTGTCCCTAGTGTAGAGGATAGTGTTAGTGTTAGCGTTTGTCCCTAGTGTAGTGGATAGTGTTAGTGTTAGTGTTAGCGTTTGTCCCTAGTGTAGAGGATAGTGTTAGCGTTAGCGTTTGTCCCTAGTGTAGTGGATAGTGTTAGTGTTAGTGTTAGCGTTTGTCCCTAGTGTAGAGGATAGTGTTAGTGTTAGCGTTTGTCCCTAGTGTAGAGGATAGTGTTAGTGTTAGCGTTTGTCTCTAGTGTACAGGATAGTGTTAGTGTTAGCGTTTGTCCCTAATGTACAGGATGGTGTTAGTGTTAGCGTTTGTCCCTAGTGTACAGGATGGTGTTAGTGTGCGGGGACCGCTGGTCAGAGCAGACCATCAAAGGACCAGTTTGAACACTTGTATCTCTAAACTAAACTAAAGTAAACATTTCTTGAATTCTCTTACAAGAGACTGCAGCAACGTGTGACGTGGTCAGGAAGTGAATGAAACACTCAAGACAGAGCTGGGAAAATGGGCCAGAGTTCCAGGATGTGGTTGGTAATGACTCCAGCATCATTCTGGTTCAGTTTATAATTATTTTTATATCCATCGGGATAAGTGGAAGTAATACAATACATGAGAATGACAGAGCCACACACAGGAAGCATCAAAGGCACCAATTACTCAAGCATCTTGGCTAGCTTTGGGTTTCAATTATTTCCACATGTATTAACACAAGTGAAACTCATGAGTGTAATCAGTGCAGAGAGAAAATAGTGTGGAATATAGTGTCTGTACGTCCCCCCCGTGACCGGGTGGGTTTTCTCCGGGTGCTCTGGATTCCTCCTACACTCCAAAGACATGCAAGTTTGTAAGTTAATTGGCTTTGTTAAAAGTTGTAAACTGTCCCTAGTGTGTGTGTAGGATACTGTTAGTGTGGAGTGTGATCGCTGGTCGGCACGGACTCAGTGGGCCGAAGGGCCTGTTTTCGCGCTGTATCCTAAACTAATACAGTGTTAGAACGTTGGACCATTACAGTTATAGAGAAAGTGCAGGTATGAAAAGTTCACATAGACATTGTCCACTGGACAATCCTCACGAATCATCATGGAAACCTCTTCAAAAAGCTCTATCTGAGTTGTGACGTGATTATCCAGTTAAGTTGGAAGATGGTGGGGGGGGGACCGGGGGGGGGACCGGGGGGGGGGGGGGACCGGGGGGGACCAAGCTTGTGAGTGGACCTTACAGGAGCATGTTAACAGTGGGGAAGAAGCTGTTCCCAAGTCAGTAGGTTGGACAAAGGGTAGAGCATAATTAAAGTAGGGACACTACAGTTGTAGAGGTCTAAAGGGTGGAGAGATTGTAATGTGATTGCAGATCCACTTCTGGGCCTAGCACACAGAGAGACCCCTGGCTTGGGTGACAATAGACAATAGGTGCAGGAGGAGGCCATTCGGCCCTTTGAGCCAGCACCGCCATTCAATGTGATCATGGCTGATCATTCTCAATCAGTACCCCGTTCCTGCCTTCTCCCCATACCCCCTGACAGCTAGGATCCGCACATTAAGACTAAGTAAGTTCAGCATAAGTTCTAAATGCAGAATTAGGCCATTCGGCCCATCAACTCTGTTCTGCCATACAGCACATGCCAGGCACCCATCAGTCTCTGTGTAAAAACCTTTCTCTGCACATCTCATTTAAAGTCCACCATCCTCACCTTAAACCTAACCTATCTATGCCTCTCGGGAACTTTGTAAATCGCTTTGAAATTAATTTTCAATAAAATGAAAATGACTTTGCGATGACTTTGAAATGTGCTTGTCAATAACTTGTCATCGTGCTTGAAATAAAGACATAACATGACTAACTAGAAACCGTTTTCTAAAACATTTTCCACTTCCCCAGTTACTGGGTCAGGTTTATAATTGTCACGTGTGCTGAGGTACAGTACAAAGCTCCATTTAGCATGCGAGACAATGGCATCAGATAATAATTACAATTAAACTCAAGTGTGACAGGTAGAGCCAGGGCTATCGTCTTCGCTGTCGTGTGTTGGGCAGCAGGGTGAAGACCACAGACCCCAACAGGATCAACAAACTCATCAGGAAGGCTGGCTCTGTCCTGGGGGCTGAGTTGGAGTTGGATTCATGGGAGGGGGGTCTTGGAGGGAAGGATGCTCCTCAAACTGCGGAGCATCCTGGACAATACAGTTCACCCCCTCCATGACACACTGGCCAACCTGAGGAGCACCTTCAGCAACAGACTGGTCCCACCGAGATGCTGCACAGAACGAACGCCACAGGAGATCCTTCTTCCCTGTGGCTATCAAACTGTACAACTCCTGCCCCTTCTGTGGTGGGGTAGACTGAGACTGAGACTGACTCCCCCCACCCCAATCTTTGCTCATCCCCAATCCTTTCTACTGGTCACTGTAATCTCATGTTTCTTGTACCTTGTGGTGTGTTTATGACTGTTGGCAGACCAAGACCAATCTCCCTCCTGGGATAAATAAAGTTCTATCATGTCGTATCATTGAGCAAAGAGGCAGATACAGTTGTCAGCATTGTAGCGCACCAGCTCCAGAGACAAGGTCCAATGTCCGCAATGGGGTAGAGGTGAATTGGGGTCCTGTCTAATCTGGGGCTAGACAGGACCCCAGCTTATGGAAGGGCCCTTCAGAAGCCTGGTATTAGAGGGGAAGGTGAGTGTGTTTAGTCCCCTGGAAATTGAACCCATTTCTGTCACACCGATCTTCCAGCCACATTTTCAGTTCATTATCTCTTGGCCACTAAAGGCTACTTAGAGTACAGATAGAGTACAGCTTAGAATACAGATAGAGATTTCCTGTGCATCTGGAAATATATACAGTATATTGATCAATAGACAATAGGTGCAGGAGGAGGTCATTCGGCCCTTCGAGCCTGTACGCACCGCCATTCAATGTGATCATGGCTGATCATTAGTATAAGAAAATAACTGCAGATGCTGGTACAAATGGAAGGTATTTATTCACAAAATGCTGGAGTAACTCAGCAGGTCAGGCAGCATCTCAGGAGAGAAGGAATGGGTGACGTTTCGGGTCGAGACCCTTCTTCAGACTGAAGTCAGGGGGGTGGGACAAGTCCTTCTCTCCCGAGATGCTGCCTGACCTGCTGAGTTACTCCAGCATTTTGTGAATAAATGGCTGATCATTCTCAATCAGTACCCCGTTCCTGCCTTCTCCCCATACAAATGCTTCTCATTGCGAGCCTGTTGACGTCTTTAGTCTTGTTTGGAGACACAGCGCAGATAATATCCACTGACTTGGCAATGTATTCCACAGATTCACCACCCTTCTGGCTGAAGAAATCCCCCCCACATCCCCTGTCTAAACTTACATCTAAAGGTGGTCCAAACTCTCCCACTGACGGAACCACCGTCTCCACGTCCACTCTGGTCACAACCTTTCACCATTTGCTAAGTTTCAACGAAGTTCCTTCCTCCTCATCCTTGTAAACTCCAGCGAGTGCCGACAAAAGCTCATCACAGGTTAACCCGCTCGTTGCCGGGATCATTGTCGTATCTGGGTGTGTTTCTGCCAGTGATTTGCCACTGCCCACGACAGTGTTTGGTTCGTGTAGTTTGGAGACACAGCCCTTCTCTGGCCCACACACACCCAACGAGACAAGTGTGGTAGGAAACCGAGGATCACGGAGGAGACCCACGCGGGCCACGGGGAGCAGGGACAAGCCCCACACAGACAGACAGACACACAGACACACAGACACACAGACAGACAGACAGACAGACAGACAGACAGACAGACAGACAGACAGACACAGCGCCAGTGGTCGGGACTCGCTGTCAGGTAGAAGCCCCACCGCTGCCCGCCGGCCCGGTGCCCACTCTCACACATCTGGGCTGAGCCGCAAACATCTGTCCGGCCCGACCCGCAGCGTTCAACACAAGCGGGTGCGTGGGTGGGTGAGTGAGTGAGTGAGTGAGCGACCTACCTGCCCCAGGTAGCGCATCCCCTCCCCCAGCCCAGCCGCGCCAGGTGGTCTTCAACACCTCGCACCACTGCGTCCTGCCGCTTGTGCTCGTCTCCCGAGTGTGGGTGGGTGGGTGTGAGTGTGTGTGAGTGTGAGTGTGGGTGTGAGTGTGAGTGTGAGTGTGAGTGTGGGTGTGAGTGTGGGTGTGAGTGTGAGTGTGAGTGTGGGTGTGAGTGTGAGTGTGAGTGTGAGTGTGAGTGTGAGTGTGAGTGTGGGTGTGAGTGTGGGTGTGAGTGTGGGTGTGTCCGTCCGTCCCGGGCAGTGATACACAGCTGCGCCTCCCCGGCCCCGCACAACAGCCCGGCTCTGCCCACCATGGGGACCAAGTGCACCTCCTGCCTAAAGTAAGTGGCCTCTCCTTCTATCTCCCCCTCTCTCTCCCCCCCCTCTCTCCCCCCCCTCTCTCCCTCCCCCTCTCTCCCTCCCCCTCTCTCTCTCCCCCTCCCCTCTCTCTCTCCCCCTCTCTCTCTCCCCCTCTCTCCCCCCCCTCTCTCCCTCCCCTCTCTCTCTCCCCCCTCTCTCCCCCTCTCTCTCTCTCCCCCTCTCTCTCTCTCCCCCTCTCTCTCTCTCCCCCTCTCTCTCTCCCCCTCTCTCTCCCCTCTCTCTCTCCCCTCTCTCTCTCCCCTCTCTCTCTCCCCTCTCTCTCTCCCCTCTCTCTCTCCCCTCTCTCTCTCCCCTCTCTCTCTCCCCTCTCTCTCTCCCCTCTCTCTCTCCCCTCTCTCTCTCCCCTCTCTCTCTCCCCTCTCTCTCTCCCCTCTCTCTCTCCCCTCTCTCTCCCACCTCTCTCTCTCTCCCCTCTCTCTCTCCCCTCTCTCTCTCCCCTCTCTTCCCCCTCTCTCCCCCCCCCTCTCTCTCCCCCCCTCTCTCTCTCTTGCTGTTTATTCTAAAAGTTGAGTGTGGTTTTCAGTGTTTGTTTTGATGTTCATTAACTTTCTGAGTTGCGCAGTTTGTTGTTTTGAGACAGAGAGAAAGACAGAGGCGTGCAGCGTAGGTTTACTAGGTTATATAAGAAAATAACTGCTGCAGATGCTGGTACAAATTACTAGGTTAATTCCCGGAATGGCGGGACTGTCATATGTTGAAAGACTGGAGCGACTAGGCTTGTATACACTGGAATTTAGAAGGATGAGAGGAGATCTTATCGAAACATATAAGATAATTAGGGGATTGGACACGTTAGAGGCAGGAAACATGTTCCCAATGTTGGGGGAGTCCAGAACAAGGGGCCACAGTTTAAGAATAAGGGGTAGGCCATTTAGAACGGAGATGAGGAAGAACTTTTTCAGTCAGAGAGTGGTGAAGGTGTGGAATTCTCTGCCTCAGAAGGCAGTGGAGGCCAGTTCGTTGGATGCTTTCAAGAGAGAGCTGGATAGAGCTCTTAAGGATAGTGGAGTGAGGGGGTATGGGGAGAAGGCAGGAACGGGGTACTGATTGAGAGTGATCAGCCATGATCGCATTGAATGGCGGTGCTGGCTCGAAGGGCTGAATGGCCTCCTCCTGCACCTATTGTCTATTGAAAGAGAGAGGGGGGGGGGGGGGGGGGGGGAGAGACAGTGAGAGAGAGAGAGACAGTGAGAGAGAGAGACGGACAGAAAGGGAGAGGTGGGAGGGAGAGACAGAGGGGTCTGTGGGGGGTGGGTGGGATAGGGGGGGAGGGTGAGAGCAGGGCCGTTTTTACAGCATTATGGGCCCCCGGGCAAAGCAGTGTACTGGGGCCTCTACCGTTACTCTCCCCCACCCACCTTTCCCTACCAGCCCCCCTCTGTCGTGCCGGCAAAAAGAACTTACAGATCGCTGTGAGAAGCACTTAGTGACCGGAAATGTTGCGAAAAATGCACTTATTGAACCTACATTTTTAAAGTAGTATTTATTTATTGCAAGTCACTTAACATACACAGATCAGCATGGGGCCCCTATGCTCGTGGGCCCCCGGGCAAGTGCCCATCAGGCCCATGCATTAAGACGGTCCTGGGTGGGAGGGGGAGATACATTGGGCGAGGGAGCAGGCAGATGCTGTGGTCGGGCAGCGGGCAATGAGCGTTTGTCACACCGAGTCCCCACTTGTCTCTCGCTCTAACCCTCGTCTGCTGGGATCGAAACCAATGGGAGAGAGAGAGAGAGAGAGAGAGAGAGAGAGAGAGAGAGAGAGAGAGAGAGAGAGAGCGCGAGCTCTGGAGTAACTCAGCGGGTCAGGCAGCATCTGTGGGGAGAAGGAATGGGTCTGAAGAAGGGTCTCGACCCAAAACGTCACCCATTCCCCTTCTCTCCAGAGATGCTGGAGTTAACCGCTGACCCGCTGAGTTCCTCCAGCACTTTGTGTTTTGCTCGTGCTTCCAGCATCTGCGGTTCCTTGTCAATAGACAATAGGTGCAGGAGGAGGCCATTCGGCCCTTCGAGCCAGCACCGCCATTCAATGTGATCATGGCTGATCATTCTCAATCAGTACCCCGTTCCTGCCTTCTCCCCATACCCCCTGACTCCGCTATCCTTTAGAGCTCTATCTAGCTCTCTCTTGAATGCATTCAGAGAATGGCCTCCACTGCCCTCTGAGGCAGAGAATTCCACAGATTCACAACTCTCTTTTCTTTTTTTTTCTTTTAATTTTTGAAAAGCATATGTACAAATAGAAATAAAAAACACATTTGTTAGAGTTCTTACATAGCTTCAATTTTTAAATTTTTAAAGAGAGAAAGTAAAAATAAAAAAAACTATAAACTATTGGGAAGAGAGAATAAGAGGATTAAAAAAAAAAGATATAACTATAAAAATTAAAGGGAGTAGATCCGGGAGACAATAACCACAGTTGTACATCCAACCCCTAACTCAAGTTTCAACTTTTAATTTAAATTTTTTATTTTAGTCCTGTGCCAAACCAATTTACTTTTCTAAAAATTCAATAAATGGAGACCATATTTTTAAAAATAACTCAGGTTTGTCAATTAAGGCAAATCTTATTTTTTTCCAAATGCAGGGTCTCTGTCATTTCCATAGTCCACATTTTAATTGTAGGGGTTATTGTTTTTTTCCAAAATTTAAGTATTAATTTTTTCGCAGTTATTAGACTGTAATCAAGAAAATGTACCTGACTTGTTGTAAAATTTGTAGTATGTTCTGATAATCCTAATATAATTAATTTTGGATCCATATCCAATTGTTTGTTAATAACTTTAGAAACTATTTTAAAAATCTCCAACCAGAAGTTTTGCATTTTTATACAAGTTACGAAAATATGAGTTAAATTAGCTTCTTGAAATTGACATTTATCACAAATAGGAGAGATACTAGGAAAAATCCTATTTAATTTCGTCTTCGAATAATGTAATCTATGTATTATTTTAAATTGTATTAAGGAATGTCTAGTATTTAATGAACATTGGTGTATATGTTGTAAACTTTCATCCCATATATCTTGCATTATGAGTTGATTCAATTCGTCCTCCCATGCTCGTCTGTAAGATTCTGATGACGGAATGTCAGTGTCAAGGAGAGTATTATAAATAAAGGATATGAATTTATTTGAATTATAATGTCGATTCAGGCATACATCAAGTGTTTCTGGACCTCTAAACTTATATTCTTGCATGTGTAATTTTACATAATCTCTAAGTTGTAAATATCTAAAATAATTATTAACATGTAATCCGTACTTCTGCTGTAAATCCTGAAAAGAAAGAAAAGTTCCCTTATGATAAAGATCTCCCACCCTTTTAATTCCATAACTTTTCCATTGAGCAAATCCTCTATCTAAGACAGACGGTTTAAAAGAAGGGTTATTCGCAATAGGAAGGAAAACAGATAATTTACTCAATTTTAACGTAAGATTTAATTGTTTCCAGGTACGGATAACACTGTGTATAATGGGATTACCTCCATATGTTTTTTTATTTAAATTTATTGGAGCTAAGAGGATCGCACTCTCTGACTGAAAAGGTTTTTCCTCATCTCAGTTCTAAATGGCCTACCCCTTATTCTTAAACTGTGGCCCCTTGTTCTGGACTCCCCCAACATTGGGAACATGTTTCCTGTCTCTAACGTGTCCAACCCCTTAATAATCTTATACGTTTCGATAAGATCTCCTCTCATCCGTCTCTCCTGGTCTTTCTCGCTCAATGAAACAAATAAGAATGAGATTTATTCACAAAATGCTGGAGTAACTCAGCAGGTCAGGCAGCATCTCGGGAGAGAAGGAATGGGTGACGTTTCGGGTCGAGACCCTTCTTCAGACTGATGTCAGGGGGGCGGGACAAAGGAAGGATATAGATGGAGACAGGAAGATAGAGGGAGAACTGGGAAGGAGGAGGGGAAGGGAGGGACAGAGGAACTATCTGAAGTTGGACAAGTCGACGTTCATACCACCGGGCTGCAAACTGCCCAGGCGAAATATGAGGTGCTGTTCCTCCAATTTCCGGTGGGCCTCACTATGGCACTGGAGGAGGCCCATGACAAAAAGGTCAGACTGGGAATGGGAGGGGGAGTTAAAGTGCTGGGCCACCAGGAGATCAGTTTTGTTAATGAGGACCGAGCGCAGGTGTCCAGCGAAGTGATCGCCGAGCCTGCGCTTGGTTTCGCCGATGTAAATAAGTTGGCATCTAGAGCAGCGGATGCAATAGATGAGGTTGGAGGAGGTGCAGGTGAACCTTTGTCTCACCTGGAAAGACTGTTTGGGTCCTTGGATGGAGTTGAGGGGGGAGGTAAAGGGACAGGTGTTGCATCTCGTGCGGTTGCAGGAGAAAGTGCCCGGGGATGGGGTGGTTTGGGTGGGAAGGGACGAGTTGACCAGGGAGTTACGGAGGGAACGGTCTCTGCGGAACGCAGTGAGGGGAGGGGATGGGAAGATATGGCCAGTGGTGGGGTCCCGTTGTAGGTGACAGAAATGTTGGTGGATGATATGTTGGATCCGCTGGCTGGTGGGATGGAAGGTGAGAACGAGGGGGATTCTGTCCTTGTTGCGAGTGGGGGGAGGGGGAGCAAGAGCGGAGCTGCGGGATGTAGAAGAGACCCTAGTGAGAGCCTCATCTATAATGGAGGAGGGGAAGCCCCGTTTTCTGAAGAACGAGGACATCTCGGAAGCCCTAGTGTGAAACACCTCATCCCGGGCACAGATGCGGCGTAGTCGGAGGAATTGGGAGTAGGGGATAGACTTTTTGCAGGGGACCAGGTGGGAAGAAGTGTAGATATTGAATTGAATTGAATAACTGTTAATGGCCAAGTATGTACACATACAAGGAATGTGCCTTGGTGCTCCGCTCGCAAGTAACAACACGACATACAGTAAACAATTAAGAATGAACCATTATAATTTAAACATGTGAGGAATGAAATAAAATACCAGAGCAAAAGGAGGCTACAGACTTTTGGTTGTTGAGTAGAGCTACTGCTCGTGGTAACAAACTGTTTTTATGTCCGGCTGTGGCTGCTTTGACAGTCCGGAGTCACCTTCCAGAGGGAAGTGCTTCAAAGAGTTTGTGGCCAGGGTGAGAGGCGTCAGAGATAGGGGTGCCAACTTCCTCGCTCCCAAATACGGGACAAAGGGTGAGGCCACCGCCCCGCGCCCCACGGGACCTCACCCAACTAGCGGCCGCGTGCTCCCGCTCCACCAATGGCGGCCGCCTGGGCCAGGAGCGCGTGGCCGCTGGCTGGGTGAGGTCACGTGGGGCGCGGGGCGGTGACGTCACCCTTTGTTCTGTATTTGGGAGTGAGGAAGTTGGCAACCCTACTAATACGGGACAAGGGCGGTCCCGTACGGGACAAACTAACTTAGCCCAAAATACGGGATGTCCCGGCTAATACGGGACAGTTGGCAACGCTAGTCAGAGATGATCTTGCCCGCTCGCTTCCTGACCCTTGGTTCATCGATGGGCATCTCTGCACAGGAATACTGGCGTGGTGTAGACCAAAACATCAGGGCAATCATTGGGAATTCCGAGCGCTGTCCACTCTCACATTCACCCGCGCACGTTTGGGTTGTTGCCATATTTAAATAAAATGCGCTAGAACCGTTGAGTGAATCTTTATCCAGTTATCCGAAGATGGACACAAAATGCTGGAGTAACTCAGTGGGTCAGGCAGCATCTCTGGAGAGAAGGAATGGGCGACGTTTCCAGTCGAGACCCTTCATCAGACTGGTCAATAGACAATAGGTGCAGGAGGAGGCCATTCGGCCCTTCGAGCCAGCACCACCATTCAATGTGATCATGGCTGATCATTCTCAATCAGTACCCCGTTCCTGCCTTCTCCCCATACCCCCTGACTCCGCTATCCTTAAGAGCTCTATCCAGCTCTCTCTTGAAAGCATTCAGAGAATTGGCCTCCACTGCCTTCTGAGGCAGAGAATTCCACAGATTCACAACTCTCTGACTGAAAAAGTTTTTCCTCATCTCAGTTCTAAATGGCCTACCCCTTACTCTTAAACTGTTGCCCCTTGTTCTGGACTCCCCCAACATTGGGAACATGTTTCCTGTATCTAACGTGTCCAACCCCTTAATAATCTTATACGTTTCGATAAGATTCCCTCTCATCCGTCTAAATTCCAGTGTATACAAGCCTAGTCGCTCTAGTCTTTCAACATATGACAGTCCCGCCATTCCGGGAATTAACCTAGTAAACCTACGCTGCACGAATATCCTTCCTCAAATTTGGAGACCAAAACTGCACACAGTACTCGAGGGTCAGGGAAACAAGGGATATAGACGGCGATGTACAAAGTTACAGAACAAATGAATGAAAGACATTGCAAAAAAATAAGGATGATAGAGGAAGCGGGCCATTGTCAGCTGTTTGCTGGGTGAGAACGAGAAGCTGGTGCGACTTGGGTGGGGGAGGGATGGAGAGAGAGGGAATGTTAGAGAATATCCAGTTAACCTTGTGTTTGCCAAGGTCTGTTGGGTGAAATATTCTTTGTCACAGAAGCCATCTTGCACTTGCATGTAGCGATAAAGAATTAGCCACATGAAGAAACGGTTGGCTCAGCTGTTCATCAAAGTCATGGATGAGGAACAGCTGGGTTATTTCCCTGCACCTTGTCCATAGCCCCTCGATAACCAGCACGCAGCATTAAAGAAAGGCACAAAGTGCTGGAGTAACTCAGCAGATCAGGCAGCATCTCTGGATAGAAGGAGTGGGTAGCTTTTTGGGTCGAGACCCTTCTGCAGTCTGAGAGTCAGGGGAAAGGAAGGCGTAGAGATATGGAAGGGGAAGGTGTGAACAAGACAGATCAAAGGGGACGAAGGTCAAGGACCCTTACCCTTATACATCAAGAACAGTTTGGGAGTTACCAGTAACCAAGATGGCCCAATTGCCAAGGACCTTGCTGCCTGTGCATGGTGAATAAACCAACTTGGTTTAACAACTAACTTACAACAAGAACCCATCTTTCTGTCATTGATGGCGTTGGTGCTTGTGATAGTTACCCAGTGCTTGTGGAGGGAAGGTTGCAGGTTTACACCATAGTCTCTCTATTGTGGTGTATTGTATGGGATGGATTATCAACTCAAACCTACACAATGATGAGATGCTGAGGGTTTAACCAATACTCAGTGTCACACAGCTCTCTGGTCCAACTTGCCCATGCCGATGAAGATTCCCCATCTACACCAGTCCCACCCACACATGTTTGGCCCGAATCCCTCTAAACATTTCTTATCCGTTCAAATGACTTATAAATGTTGTTATAGTGCCTGCTTCAACAACATCCTCTGGCAGCTCGTTCCATACATCCACTACCCTCTGCTTAATAAAAAAGGTTGCCCCTCAGGTTCCTATGAAATCTTTCCCCTCTCACCTTAAACCTATATCCTCTAGTTCTTGATTCGCCATTTCTGGGTAAAAGACTGTGTGTTGCACTCTATCTATTCCCCTCACGATCTTATACACCCCAATAAGATTACCCTCTCAACCTCCTCCTCTGCTACAAAGAATAAAGTCCAAGCCTGCCCAATGTATCTGTAGCTCAAATGTTGGCAACATCCACATGAACCTTCTCTGTGCTTTTCCCAGCTTCATAACATCCTTCTTGGAGCCAACATATTTTTCTTATTAAATGAGTGGACTGCAATGACAAATGTAACAAGAGAAACCAAAGTCAGCATGAGATGTACTGAAAACGAAAATACTCACCCTCTCTAAAACATATTGTGCTTTATCTGAAGAAGGATCTCGATCCAAAACGTCACCTATTCCTTTTCTCCAGAGATGCTGCCTGACCCGTTCAGTTAGTCATAGATTGATACAATATGGAAACAGGCCCTTCAGCCCAACTCACCCACATCGGTCAACAATGTCCCAGCTACCCTAGTCCCACATGCCTGCATTTGGTCCATAACCCTCCCAACATGTCCTATCCATGTACCTGTCCAACTGTTTCTTAAACGATGGGATAATCCCAGCCTCAACTAACTCCTCTGGCAGCTTGTTCCATACACCCACCACCCTCTGTGTGAAAAAGCTACTCCTCGGATTCCTATTAAATCTTTTCCCCTTCACTTTGAACCTATGTCCTCTGGTCCAGCTTTCTTTGTCTATCTTGTGCTGTCAGTTGACCGAAACCACGTAATGCAAATTACAATCCATTTCACATCAGTTGATTGTCCTGATGTTTGTTGTAAGCAGTGGTGAAATGTGGACACATTAAATGACTAATGGGTTTAGGTTGACAATTGTCACGTGTGCTGAGGTTCAGTGAAAAGGTTTTGTTTGCACGTTGCCTTATCAAATCAGATAATATTATCCATGAATCCAGCCAGCAACGAGTGATTACTACAGGTAGAGCAAAGGTCCAAGGTGCAAAATGTAGTTGATCATTGTTCCAGAGGCAGGTCCAATGTCACATTCAGGTGTGTTGCAAAATCGGGGCTGAACTCAACTTCTGCAAGAACCGTTCAGAAACATCGAAACATACACAATAGGTGTAGGAGGAGGCCATTCGGCCCTTCGAGCCAGCACCGCCATTCATTGTGATCATGGCTGATCATCCACAATCAGTAACCCGTGCCTGCCTTCTCCCCATATCCCTTGATTCCACTCGCCCCTAGAGCTCTATCTAATTCTCTTTTAAATTCATCTAGTGAATTGGCCTCCACTGCCTTCTGTGGCAGTGAATTCCATAAATTCACAACTTTCTGGATGAAAAAGTTTTTTCTCATTCAGTTTTAAATGGCCTCCCCTTTATTCTTAGACTGTGGCCCCTGGTTCTGGACTCCCCCAACATTGGGAACATTTTTCCTACATCCAGCTTGTCCAGTCCTTTTATAATTTTATACGTCTATAAGATCCCCTCTCATCCTTCTAAACAATAGCAAGGATGTCCTTCCTCAAAGTGGGAGACAAAGACTGCACTCAGTACTCCAGGTGCGGTCTCACTAGGGCCCTGTACAACTGCAGAAGGACCTCTTTACTCCTATACTCAAGTCCTCTCATCATGCAGGCCAACATGCCATTAGCTTTCTTCACTGCCTGCTGTACCTGCACACTTACTTTCAGAAGCCTGATAACGGAGGGGAAGAATCTATTCCGGAGTCTGGTGGAGATTGCTTTCAATCCTCTGTACCTTCTGCCTGACTGGAGCATAGAGAAGATAGAAGGACCGGGGTGAGCTGAACTGGATGGTGTAGCTTCTTCCCCTGAGGCAGCGTGAAGCAGAGATGGATTCAAAGTCCCATCTGTCTGTGTATTGTCGGGGCTAGTTAGAGTCAGTGGTGTGAAACGTCACCCATTCCTTCTCTCCAGAGATGCTGCCTGTCCCGCTGAGTTACTCCAGCATCTTCAGTAGAAACCACCATCTACAGTTTCCAAACCGTTGTACCAAGGTTGGGTATGGCCTGTTTCAGTGGCTCTGGGCCTGTGGCTGCCTTGATATTGTGGAACAGCATGACCCAATTCCAAAGCCTCATTTCAGATGTCTCCTTGGTCTCATCAGATGTGTGCTGCCTTACAGCACAGCTTTGTGGAGACTGCAGAGGGAGCTTACAACCCATGTATTGGACCCGTCCGGTCCCTAACCTGTGCGTACATGAGCTGCCGCGGGTACCGACCCTGCAACACCTCCCCTGCCCAAACGCTCGCCTCCTGAATCTCAACCCCAGTGGCAATTCTGGCAAATTCACATCAGAAGTGTAGGAGCAGTACAGGGAAATGCTGTGCTAGACATAATGTGCTGGAGTAACTCAGTGGGACAGGCAGCATCCCTGGAGAGAACGAATGGGGTGATGTTTCGGGTCCAGGCTCTGTCCCATTGACAGTTCCTGCACCTTCTCCATTTTGTGAAGTGAAGACGATTGCAAAAAGTGACGGACTGGGCAGTGTCCATCACAGATACTGACCTCCCCACCCCACACTGACCGGTCCACCACTGACCTACCCACCCCACCCCACACTGCCCGCTCCACCACTGACCTCCCCACCCCACACTGACCGGTCCACCACTGCCCTCCCCTCCCCACCCCACACTGCCCGCTCCATCACTGCCCTCCCCTCCCCACCCCACACTGCCCGGTCCATCACTGACCTCCCCACCCCACACTGCCCGGTCCATCACTGCCCTCCCCACCCCACACTGACCGGTCCATCACTGACCTCCCCTCCCCAACCCACACTGCCCGGTCCATCACTGCCCTCCCCACCCCACACTGACCGGTCCACCACTGCCCTCCCCTCCCCACCCCACACTGCCCGGTCCACCACTGACCTCCCCACCCCACCCCACACTGCCCGGACCACCACTGACCTCCCCTCCCCACCCCACACTGACCACTCCATCACTGACCTCCCCTCCCCACCCCACACTGCCCGGTCCATCACTGCCCTCCCCTCCCCACCCCACACTGACCGGTCCATCACTGACCTCCCCACCCCACCCCACACTGCCCGGTCCACCACTGCCCTCCCCTCCCCACCCCACACTGCCCGGTCCACCACTGACCTCCCCTCCCCACCCCACACTGACCACTCCATCACTGCCCTCCCCTCCCCACCCCACACTGCCCAGTCTATCACTGACCTCCCCTCCCCACCCCACACTGCCCGGTCCATCACTGACCTCCCCACCCCACACTGCCCAGTCCTTCACTGACCTCCCCTCCCCACCCCACACTGACCGGTCCATCACTGACCTCCCCACCCCACACTGACCACTCCATCACTGACCTCCCCACCCCACACTGACCACTCCATCACTGACCTCCCCTCCCCACCCCACACTGACCACTCCATCACTGACCTCCCCACCCCACACTGACCACTCCATCACTGACCACCCCTCCCCACCCCACACTGCCCGCTCCATCACTGCCCTCCCCACCCCACACTGCCCAGTCCATCACGGGTACTGACCTCCCCACCATTGAAGGGATCTACAGGAGTCGCTGCCTCAAAAAGGCAGCCAGCATCATCAGAGACCCACACCACCCTGGCCACACACTCACTGACTCACACCACCCTGGCCACACTCTCACTGACCCACACCACCCTGGCCACACTCTCACTGACCCACACCACCCTGGCCACACACTCACTGACCCACACCACCCTGGCCACACTCTCACTAACCCACACCACCCTGGCCCCACTCTCACTGACTCACACCACCCTGGCCACACTCTCACTGACCCACACCACCCTGGCCACACTCTCACTAACCCACACCACCCTGGCCACACTCTCACTGACCCACACCACCCTGGCCACACTCTCACTAACCCACACCACCATGGCCACACTCTCACTGACCCTCACCACCCTGGCCACACACTCACTGACTCACACCACCCTGGCCACACTCTCACTAACCCACACCACCCTGGCCACACTCTCACTGACCCACACCACCCTGGCCACACTCTCACTGACCCACACCACCCTGGCCACACTCTCACTGACCCACACCACCCTGGCCACACTCTCACTGACCCACACCACCCTGGCCACACTCTCACTGACCCACACCACACTGGCCACACTCTCACTGACCCACACCACCCTGGCCACACTCTCACTGACCCACACCACACTGGCCACACTCTCACTGACCCACACCACCCTGGCCACACTCTCACTGACCCACACCACCCTGGCCACACGCTCATTGACCCACACCACCCTGGCCACACACTCACTGACCCACACCACCCTGGCCACACTCTCACTGACCCACACCACCCTGGCCACACTCTCATTGACCCACACCACCCTGGCCACACACTCACTGACCCACACCACCCTGGCCACACTCCCATTTCACCCCTGCCATCGGGAGGAAGGTACAGGAGCCTGAAAACTGTAACGTCCAAGTTCAGGAACAGCTTCTTCCTGACACCATCAGCTGTTCAAACCTACAACCTCCAATAATCGACTATTATTATTATTGCACTATTATTGTTCATTTGATTTTTATGTGTACATATGTGTGCGTGTATATGTGTGTGAGTGTATATATTATATATGTGTATGTGTGTGTGTGTGTGTATATATATACCCATATATATATTATATATATATGTGTGTGAGCATGTGTATATATATGCACACAGGGAACTTTTTTTCTCGTTTAATATATTATTTACAGTGCACTATGTTTATATATTATGTTGTGCTGCTGCAAGTAAGGTTGTCATTGTTCTATGTGGGACACATGACAGTAAGACTTGACTCTTGAAAGTTTCTAACAGGCAGATTGATGGAAAAGATGGGCGGGTTACGCATGAGCTACGGAGACTGAGGGACCTTCTGATAGATACCAGGAGGGATGATCAGCAATGAAATCCCCCCGTGATCAGATTGTGGTCAAAGGGAATGTGTTGGACGGAAGAGGTTTGAGAAGCGTCTCGACCCGAAACGTCACCTATCCATGTTCTCCACAGATGCTGCCTGACCCGCTGAGTTACTCCAGCACTCTGTGAAACGTTACCTATCCATGTTCTCCACAGATGCTGCCTGACCCGCTGAGTTACTCCAGCACTGTGAAACATTACCTATCCATGTTCTCCACAGATGCTGCCTGACCCGCTGAGTTACTCCAGCACTCTGTGAAACGTCTATGAAGTACTTCATTTTAGACACGTGGGTAGAACTCCAGCATTCTGTGTCTATCTGTGGGTAAAGGGATAACTACAAAATGGAAAGGGCTTTTGTCCTGTAGTGCTCTGGTTCACCACTGTTGTTGAAATGAAGGCTGTTGATTCTTCAAAAAGGGAAATGAGGAGTTGCTTAGAAAAGGAGTCTCAGGTTAGTTTATTGTCAAGTCAAGTCAAGTCAATTTTATTTGTATAGCACATTTAAAAACAACCCACGTTGACCAAAGTGCTGTACATCTGATTAGGTTCCAATGGAAAAAAAATGAAACATACAGTAGCACGCAAACAGTTCACAGCGCCTCCTTAATGAGCCTCAAACGCTAGGGAGTAGAAATAGGTTTTGAGCCTGGACTTAAAGGAGTCGATGGAGGGGGCAGTTCTGATGGGGAGAGGGATGCTGTTCCACGTGTACCGATGTACAGTGAAAAGCTTTTGTTGCGTGCTAACCAGTCAGCATTAAGAATGATTACAACCGAGCCATTTACAGTGTACAGATACATGATAAAGGGATCAACGTTTAATGCAAGGTAAAGCCAGTAAGGTCCAATCAAAGATAGTCCGAGGGTCATCAAAGTGGTAAATAGTAGTTGAGCACTGCTCTCTGGTTGTGGTAGGTCAGTTCAGTTGCCT
Source organism: Rhinoraja longicauda (assembly GCF_053455715.1). Classification (NCBI taxonomy): domain Eukaryota; kingdom Metazoa; phylum Chordata; class Chondrichthyes; order Rajiformes; family Arhynchobatidae; genus Rhinoraja; species Rhinoraja longicauda. The sequence continues at coordinate 29,656,787 of NC_135982.1, read as the reverse complement.
GATCATTGCTGGGAAGAGATTGTTCCTGAATCTGGAGGTGTGCGATTTCACACTTCTGTACCTCTTGCCCAAAGGAGGATGAGAATGGAGTGAATGGAGAGAACCCCAGTAGAAGAGTGGCGGGGAAGATTGAATGGAGAGTAACACCATGATTCACGTGTGTGTCTTTCTCTTATTATTCAGGTACCTGGTGACGAAACAGAAATGCTTCTGTTTGCTTCTCATCTTCACCGTCTATTCAATGTTGGACCCTACGTTCTTCAGGTAAGGAGCTGTCCACACGGTAGAAGGTGTACATTGGTTTTCAGCTGGTTGACATTGAGTCAGTGTGCTGCACGCAAGACAATTGACAGCAGACAATAGGTGCAGGAGGAGGCCATTCGGCCCTTTGAGCCAGCCATTCAATGTGATCATGGTTGATCATCCACAATCAGTGCACCCTCTCCCCATACCCCCTGACTCCACCATCATTAGGAGCTCTATCTAACACTCTCTTGAAAGCATCCAGAGAATTGGTCTCCACTGCCTTCTGAGGCAGAGAATTCCACAGATTCACAACTCTCTGACAGAAAACGTTTTTCCTCATCTCTGTTCTAAATGGCCAACCCCTTATTCTTAAGCTGTGGCCCCCTGGTTCTGTATGCTCCTGGTCTCAGGTACACCCCAAGCACCCCGCCCACTCCCTCTTCTCCCCTCTCCCATCAGGCAAGAGGTACAGAAGTGTGAAAACGCACACCTCCAGATTCAGGGACAGTTTCTTCCCGACTGTTATCAGGCAACTGAACCGTCCTCTCACCAACTAGAGAGTGGTCCTGAACGACCATCTACCCCATTGGTGACACTTGGACTATCCTTGATTGGACTTTGATTTTTGATTTGAGTGCACACCTATTTCTTCCCCTGCCTTCCACCCACATTCCTTTATTCCCAATTTGCAACTCTTCAATCCTTTTCCTAACACCTTCGGTTTGAATTTCTGGCCTTTGTTCCAACGATCTGACCATCAAAATCCCCCTCGCCTGCGTTCACCTACTGCCTGCCACGCTTTGTCCAGCCTCTCCTCTCCCCCATCTTTCTATTTACCCCTTCCCCCCTTCACGCTACCCCCCCACACCCAATCAGTCTGAAGGAGGGTCCCGACCTGAAACATCACCTATCCATGTTCTCCACAGATGCTGCCTGACCCACTGAGTTGCTCCAGCACTCTGTGAAACGTCACCTATCCATGTTCTCCACAGATGCTGCCTGACCCGCTGAGTTACTCCAGCACTCTGTGAAACGTCACCTATCCATGTTCTCCACAGATGCTGCCTGACCCGCTGAGTTACTCCTGCAATCTGTCCTGTTCTGACTGTCTACCCTATCTATGGATCTCTGTTTATATTGTAGTCCGTACACTACAGTATAGGACGGTGCAATGGCGCAGCGGTAGAGTTGCTGCCTCACAGTCCCAGAGACACTGGTTCAATCCTGACAACGGGTGCTGTCTGTATGGAGTTAATACGATCTCTCTGTGACCGAGTGGGTTTTCTCTGGGTGCTCCGGTTTCCCCCCACTCTCCAAAGACGTGCAGGTTTGTAGGTTAATTGTCTTTGGTAAAATTGTAAATTGACTCTGGGGTGTGGGATAGAACTAATGTACGGGGTGACGTCTGGTCGGTGGGCCGAAGGGCCTGTTTCTGTGCTGTATCTCAAAAGTTTAACAATACAATACAATACAATACAATATATCTTTATTGTCATTGTACCCAGGGGTACAACGAGATTGGGAATGCGCCTCCCATACGATGCAATAATTTAGGTAATTTAGACAGCAGCAACCCAACGAAACGAAACAGTTGTAACAGTTTTGGACAGGGTAAAGTGCAAGTTGATCTATGCGTTGTGGCCATCCGGCTCAGCAGGACCGGTTCATAGCAGCTATGGCCCTGGGGATGAAGCTGTTCCTGAGTCTGGAGGTGCGGGCATAGAAGGCCTTGTATCGTCTGCCCGATGGAAGGAGTTCGAACAGACTGTTGCAGGGGTGTGAAGAGTCTTTGTGGATGCTGGTGGCTTTTCTGAGGCATCGTGTGTTGTAGATGCCCTCCAAGTCTGGTAGCTGTGTTCCGATGGCCCTCTGAGCTCTATGGACTACCCGCTGTAGAGCTTTCCTTTCTGCCTCCGTGCAGCTGAGGTACCACACAGGGATTCCATGCGTTAGGATGCTCTCGATGGTGCAGCGGTAGAAGGTCGTCAGCAGCTGTTGGGGTAGACCAGACTTTTTCAGTGTTCTTAAGTAGAACAGTCTTTGTTGTGCCTTCTTGACCAGCGCAGCAGTGTTATTGGACCATGTTAGGTCCTCCGAAATGTGAGTGCCCAGAAACTTGAAGCTGGACACTCTCTCCACACTGTCCCCGTTGATAGAGATCGGGGCATATTCCCCGTTATGTGACCTACGGAAGTTGATGATCAGCTCCTTGGTCTTGGTGGTATTTAGGGACAGGTTGTTATCCGAGCACCAGTCCGCCAGGTTCTGCACCTCCGCTCTATAGTTTGTTTCATCCCCGTTGGTGATCAGCCCGATCACCGTTGTGTCATCTGCAAACTTGACAATGGTGTTGGTGTCGAATGCAGGAACACAGTCGTGTGTGAAGAGGGAGTAGAGCATGGGGCTCAGAACACAGCCCTGTGGTGTGCCGGTACTCAGGGTGATAGTGGAGCCCATTCTCACTGCCTGCGGTCGTTCCAGCAGGAAGTCCAGGATCCAGTCACATAATGACGAGCTGAGGCCTAGCTGGTGGAGTTTGGTGACGAGCTTGGTGGGGATGACCGTGTTGAAGGCGGAGCTATAGTCAATGAATAGCATCCTCACGTACGTGCCCTGTCTCTCTAGGTGAGTCAGGACAGCGTGAAGAGTCAGAGAGATGGCGTCCTCTATGGATCTATTTGCCCTGTATGCAAATTGATGTGGGTCCAGTGAGTGAGGGATGCTGGATTTGATGTGTGAGAGGACCAGCCTCTCAAAGCACTTCATGACTATCGGCGTCAGGGCAACCGGGCGGTAGTCGTTCAGGTTGGAGATCTTTGTTTTTTTCGGCACCGTCTACTAAACTGAGACGTGACCACACATGGGCCTGTTTTGCTGCCTGGTCTGTTCTTCATTTAACAATGCCTCTCCAACGAATAAATAGTTTTTACACACACACACACACACACGCACGCACGCACGCACGCACGCGCACACACACACGCACACGCACACACACACACACACACACACACACTCTCTCTCTCTCTCTCTCTCTCTCTCTCTCTCTCTCTCTCTCTCTCTCTCTCTCTCTCTCTCTCTCTCTCTCTCTCTCTCTCTCTCTCTCTCTCTCTCTCTCTCTCTCTCTCTCTCTCTCTCTTCCTTACTTCTGCATTAAGAGTGTGTCCTGATAAATGCTGTAAAATGATCGCAGTCACAACGACCAAACAATGGAACTGTTCTGCGGAATGTCATTCCCTCAGTTTTTGCAATGAAGCATTGAGATCATATTCAGAGATGGCAGCTCCCCAACCTTGCCCTTTGAAGCAAAACAATGAATTATTTATGTTGCAAAAATCTCCAGCCTTTTATCTGATAAAATGCAAGTGTGAACATAATAGGCAGGTGAGGAAAATAAAGGCATCCTATTAGCATTGCCCATGGGCAGAGCACATATCCTTCGGTGGGGCAGAAATAATAGCAACAATGAACCTTGAGTTTGCAAGTAAATAAATGATTTGATGTCCATTTCAAACTACTGAGCCTCAAAGCTGTTTAACAGCTGGTCCAGCTCATTGTTTTGATTCTGTTTCTACAAAATAATGTGTAGTTTGTTTGCCAATGTACTGCAGTACAATAGACAATAAACAATAGACAATAGGTGCAGGAGGAGTCCATTCGGCCCATCGAGCCAGCACCGCCATTCAATGTGATCATGGCTGATCATTCTCAATCAGTACCCCGTTCCTGCCTTCTCCCCATACCCCCTGACTCCGCTATCCTTAAGAGCTCTATCTAGCTCTCTCTTGAATGCATTCAGAGACTTGGCCTCCACTGCCTTCTGAGGCAGAGAATTCCACAGATTCACAACTCTCTGACTGAAAAAGTTTTCCTCATCTCCGTTCTAAATGGCCTCCCCCTTATTCTTAAACTGTGGCCCCTTGTTCTGGACTCCCCCAACATTGGGAACATGTTTCCTGCCTCTAACGTGTCCAACCCCTTAATAATCTTATACGTTTCTTGGAGAGTTACCAGATCAGGGCTGAGACTACAGCATTGAAATGAACCATTCGGCCCAATTGATGCATACTGGTGATAGACATGAAAAGCTGGAGTAACTCAGCGGGTCAGGCAGTATCTGTGGAGAACATGGATAGGTGACGTTTCACAGAGTGCTGGAGTAACTCAGCGGGTCAGGCAGTATCTCTGGAGAACATGGATAGGTGATGTTTCACAGAGTGCTGGAGTAACTCAGCGGGTCAGGCAGCATCTGTGGAGAACATGGATAGGTGATGTTTTGGGTCAGGGCAGATCCTGGTGGCTGTGACACACAGAAGCCTCATCCTATTCATTTCACCCTACGCCATACACGTTTCCTATGGAAGTTCATAAGTGATAGGAGAAGAATTCGGCCCATCAAGTCTACTCCGTCATTCAATCATGGCTGATCTATCTCTCCCCCCTAACCCAATTCTCCTGCCTCCTCTCCATAACCCCCGACACCCTATGACTATCAGTCATAGAGTCATACAGTATGGAACACAGGTCCATCAGCCCAAATGGTCCATACGGACCAAGTTGCCCCATTTAAGCTAGTCCCATTTGCCCGCATTTGGCCCCCACCCTTCTACACCTTGCCTATCCAAGGTCTTGGGCCAGGTCCTCAACAATAATGTTCATTGGACTTTCTGGAACAAAATAAGACAAGACTGGAACTAATAGATCAGACAACATTTGAGGCGAAAGTAAAAGAATTCAATTAATATTTCAAGATGACAGCTTGCCAGATTCAAACATCAACTCAGCGCTCCCTGAATATCTGTAACCATGTTGCTTATGAATCTACGTAAAGGAGATTCTGCTTTCATTGGTCTTCTGAGGAGAGGTTCCAAAGACTCACGAGCAACTCTCTAGTTTAGTTTAGTTTAGCGCGGAAACAGGCCCTTCAGCCCACAGAATCCATGCTGACCATGCTGGCGGTGCTGGCTTGAAGGGCCGAATGGCCTCCTCCTGCATCTATTGTATATTGTCTATTGACCAGTGATCCCCGCACACTAACACTATCCTACACACACTAGGGACAATTTACACTTATACCAAGCCAATTAACTCGGAGAAAACTCACACGGTCACGGGGAGAATGTACAAACTCTATACAGACAGCACCTGTAGTCAGGATGGAACCCGGGTCTCCGGCGCTGTAAGCGCTGTAAGGCAGCAACTCTACCGCTGCGCCACCGTGGCTTCCTATCTCCATGAGAAATACGTTCTTCTTCTTCATTCCCTTAATCCAACAAGCCCCAGTTTGGAACTGGTTTTAGCACAGGGGATGTGTTTACACTGCTGGGAAATCTCCACCTACTGTCTGGTGATGATACCAAGCAACAGATTGTGTACGTTTCTGCCAGAATCTTTAATGTTGTAAACGACATGATATTTCACTATTTCACATGATTGTGTTGATGTACTGTATTTGAAGTGTTTATGACAGAAATTCTTGGAACTTTGGAAAGCAATCAACAGTTTCCATTGAAGTGAACAGGAAATGTCTTTCTAATTCACATACTTCTGCATTGCAGAACATTCTCAAACTGCAACCCCTCAGAAACGCAGGAATATCGCTAACTCTTCCTGCAGCTTGGCCTGTCCTTCCTCTCAGGGGGAACTATTGTTCCAGTGTAATACCAAGTGCAGATTATTAGCAGACAGGATTTAAAATCTGAAACAAAGCAGAATTAGAATTTGTTTTAGGAAATAATGCCTTTGAAACTGGCAAAGGTGGTGACGACATTGCTAATAGAGTTCTGCTCTTTCATGTCCATCGTTCAAATGTTACATCGCTGTCATCGTTCGTCCAGAAAAGGGCGCAAGCTTCCGGCGACAATCAGTGGGAGCCTATTAAGGTTATTAAGGGGTTGGACACGCTAGAGGCAGGAAACATGTTCCCAATGTTGGGGGAGTCCAGAACAAGGGGCCACAGTTTAAGAATAAGGGGTCGGCCATTTAGAACGGAGATGAGGAAAAACCTTTTCAGTCAGAGAGCTGTGAATCTGTGGAAGGCAGTGGAGGCCAATTCTCTGAATGCATTCAGGAGAGAGCTAGATAGAGCTCTTAAGGATAGCAGAGTCAGGGGGTATGGGGAGAAGGCAGGAACGGGGTACTGATTGAGAATGATCAGCCATGATCACATTGAATGGCGGTGCTGGCTCGAAGGGTCGAATGGCCTCCTCCTGCCATTGTCTATTGTCTATTGAGCCATCACTTGTGCAATAGATGATGGTGGTGGCAGAATTAGCTCAGGACACTTCCAGTCTCCAACCCTGCCACGTGGAGTCTTCTGCAGTGGGGCCACTAATAGAGTGATACAGTGATACAGTGATACAGTGTGGAAACAAGCCCTCAGACTATCTTTAGTGAGACTTTATTGGACTTCATCTTGCACTAAATGATGCCCCTTTCATCGGTACCTCTGACTCTACCCACTGGGATTGTATTCAACTGTTCCCATCGCATTGAATAATAGCCAGGCTAACTGTGTCTAACCATGTCCCTACAGGATTCTAGAAGGACTCATTCCCATGGAAAAGTGTCATTTGGCCAAAGGGTTCAAACTAAAGCCAGGAAACCACGCCGACAACTACCTGGATTATTGGTTGGTGATATTTTATTCTTAAACACCTGTGGTTTTATTTTCTACTGGATTAAGATGTTGGGGGCAAATCTTCCATTGGCTGAGATTGCTATCTGCAAGTTTATGGGGCACTTGATGGATTGGCTTCCTGCAATGGCCATTGGGAGCCTGGCGCTTTGGTTTAGTTTAGTTTAGAGACACAGCACCGAAAAAGGCCCTTCGGCCCATCGTTTCCGTGCCAGCCAGCGATCCCCGCACACTAACCCTATCCGACACACACTTAGGGACAATTTACAATTTTACCGAAGCTAATTAATCTGCAAACCCACACGCATTTGGAGCGTGGGAGGAAACCGGAGCACCCAGAGAAAACCCACGTGGGTCATGGGGAGAACGTATAAACTCCGTACAGACAGCGCCCGTGGTCTCTGGCGCTGTGAGGCAGCAGCTCGACCGCTCCGCCATACTTCTGTACCTCTTGCCTGATGGGAGAGGGGAGAAGAGGGAGTGACCGGGATGTGGCTGGTCCTTGATGATGTTGCTGGCCTTGCCGAGGCAGTGTGAAGTGTAGATGGAGTCAGTGGAAGGGAGGTTGGTTTGTGTGATGGTAGTTGTCAGCGTGGTTTCCTGGCTTTAGTTTGAACCCTTTGGCCAAATTACACTTTTCCATGGGAATGAGTCCTTCTAGAATCCTGTAGGCAATTGCTTTCTGCAATTTTGTGTGGTCTTGGGTGGAGCTGTTCCCAAACCAAGCTGTGATGCATCCCGATAAAATGTTTAGAATAGTTGAATGATTCTTTTTTTTTTTTTTAATCTGTTTATTAGTTTTTACAATTATTTCAACAATGAACAAACAATACGCGTAAAGATACACCCCCACCCCCCGCCCCCCGCCCCCCGCCCCATCCCAGACGCAGAGATAAACATTGACATTAGTAAAACAAATACAAAGTTTAAAAAATAATAATAATAATTTAAAAATCAAAATTTTGATTACAGACAAGGGAGGAAGAGTGTAGGCAGACATATAAGCAGTCAACACTTTGGTTTATCCCCATTCTCTAAAACAATCATTAAAGTTTTTGCATAATTTAGAAACGGTAACCATGTTTCTTTAAAGCTTTCCTGTGAACCTTTAAGAGAGAATCTAATCTTCTCTAGCTTTAAGTGATATAACACATCCTTGATCCATCTATTATGAGTGGGTAGCAATAAATGCTTCTAATTAAGAAGTATAAGACGTCTAGCCAAAAGAGAAGTAAAAGACATAATTACTTTTAGATATCATATCATATCATATCATATATATACAGCCGGAAACAGGCCTTTTCGGCCCTCCAAGTCCGTGCCGCCCAGCGATCCCCGTACATTAACACTATTCCCCGTACATTAACACTATCCTACACCCACTAGGGACAATTTTTACATTTACCCAGCCAATTAACCTACATACCTGTACGTCTTTGGAGTGTGGGAGGAAACCGAAGATCTCGGAGAAAACCCACGCAGGTCACGGGGAGAACGTACAAACTCCTTACAGTGCAGCACCCGTAGTCAGGATCGAACCTGAGTCTCTGGCGCTGCATTCGCTGTAAAGCAGCAACTCTACCGCTGCGCTACCGTGCCGCTATCGGGGGGTATTAGTTCCGGAAGGGACACCAAAAAGAGCTGTAAGAGGATTGGGTAGAATATCTATACCAGATATATCCCTAAAGGATTTAAAAATCCCCGTCCAAAATTTAGACAGCCGGGGGCACGTCCAAAACATGTGAATCAAGTCGGCAGGTGTTTGTCGACAACGGTTACATGCGTCACTCGTGCCGGGAAATATTCTTGCTAGTCTAGCGTTAGTGTAATGCGTGCGATGCAAAATTTTACATTGTATAAGACTATGTCTAGCACAAATTGAGGAAGTGTGAACAAGTCCCAGCACAGTTGAATGATTCTTGAATAGCCGTCCTCCTGCCAAACAGCACCACTACAGATGCTGGTTTACACCGAAGATAGACACAAAATGCTGGAGGAACTCTGCGGGAATAACTCCGAGACTGAAGAAGGGTCTCGACCCGAAACGTCACCCATTCCTGCACTCCAGAGATGCTGCCTGACCCGCTGAGTTACTCCAGCATCTTGTTGCTTATTCCTTATTGCAGTATTTTGCAATAAAGCCAAACAATATCACCTGCCTTTGACATAGCTGGTCTCAGATGCATGGTGGCCTTCAGTGACGTACACAAACACAAACCCTTGAACATCAAAGCTGGGCAACCCCTTCAGAGCATCAGAACAGAGAGGACTGGAGATGAAAGATGTAGAAATGGAGGGTGTTTCTCTCAGCTGTCTTTCCCCCTTGCTCCAGGACCAGGACTGATGTGCAAACCTGCACCGACTGGAACGCACCGATCATATGGGACAGCACCTTCAACGCAGAGACCTACGATCAGATGTATAAGAAGCAGAACGTCGTTATTGGTCTCACCGTCTTCGCAGTTGGCAAGTATGTTATAGAGTCAGACAGCGCGGAAACAGGCCCTTCAGCCCAACTTGCCCATGCTCACCAACATGCTCACACTAGTGAGTGTGTGTGTAGGTGTGTGGGTGTGTTTCTGAGCGGGGTTCTATGTGGGTGTGTAGGGTGTGTGTGAGTGTGTGTGTTTGTGGGTGTGTGACTGTGAGTGTGTGTGTGTGAGAGTGTGTGTGCAGGTCTGTGCGTGTGCAGGTGTGTGCGTGTGTGTGGGTGTGTGTGCGTGCGAGCGCGTGTGTGCGTGTGCGTGCGTGTGTGCGCGTGCGTGTGCATGCGTGCGAGCGTGCGTGTACGTGTGCGCGTGTGTGTATGCGTGCGTGCGCATTTGTGCGTGCGCGCGCGCGTGTGCGTGTGTGTGTGCATGTGTGTGCGTGCGTGCGTGTGTGCGTGCGCGCGTGTGCGTGCGTGTGCATGTGTGTGTGCGTGCGTGTGCATGTGTGTGCGTGCGTGCGTGTGTACGTTTCTGTGTCTGAGCTTTGCCGTTACGTGCTGCAGCTACCTGGACATGTTCCTGGAGCAGTTCCTGGTGTCGGCCGACCAACACTTCATGCCGGGCTTCGCGGTCATCTACTACGTGTTTGTGGACGACATGGACAAGCTGGGACGGATCAGCATGAAGCTGAGTGGCCGAGGGACGGTGTTTCCCGTGACAGTCGCGAGGCAGCGACGCTGGCAGGACAACTCCATGTTCCGTATGAAGCTGATCAAGGAGGTGATCGAGGCCCGGGCGAAGAGCGAGGCGGACTACATCTTCTGCTTCGACGTGGACCAGCACTTCAGCGGGCGCTTTGGCACGGAGGCGCTGGGCGAGTCGGTCGCACTGCTACACGCCTGGTTCTACAGGAGGCCCAAGTTCCTGTACACCTACGAGACTAACCCTCTGTCGATGGCGTACCTGCGGAGCGCGGGAGACTTCTACTACCACGCGGCTGTGTTTGGTGGGACGTGGCAGAGTGTCAGGAAGCTGACCGAGGCCTGCTACCAGGGCATCATGGAGGACAAGCGACACAAGGTGGAGGCTCTGTGGCACGACGAGAGTCACCTCAACAAGTACTTCTGGCTGCACAAGCCCACCAAGATCCTGTCGCCAGAATACTGCTGGGACCCCTCCATCGGCTGGCGCACTGACATCCGCATCGTCCGGCTACAGTGGGGCAGGAAGCAGTACAGTGCCAGTCGGCAAGCAGTCTGACCGGCGAGGAAAGCCTTCCTTATCCATCCTACAATTAGGTTTAGTTTAGACACAGCAAGGAAACAGGCCCTTCGGCCACCGAGTCCGCGCCGACCAGCGATCCCCGCACACTAACACTACCACCGAGTCTGCACCGACCAGCGATCCCCGCACACTAACACTACCACCGAGTCCACACCGACCAGCGATCCCCGCACACTAACACCATCCTGCCCACACACACTAGGGACAGTTTACACACACGCCAAGCCAATGAACCTGTGAGCCTGGACGTCTTTGGAGCGTGGGAGGAAACCGCAATTTCACGCAGGAAGCATGTTCCTGATGTTGGGGGAGTCCAGAACCAGGGGCCGCAGTTTAAGGATTTCGAATGGAGATGAGGAATGACTTTATCACACAGAGAGTTGCGAATTTGTGGAATTCTCTGCCTCAGAAGGTAGTGGAGGCCAATTCACTGGATGCATTCAAAAGAGAATTAGATAGAGCTCTTAGGGCTAATGGAATCAAGGGATTTGGGGAGAAGGCAGGAACGGGGTACTGATTGTGGATGATCAGCCATGATCACATTGAATGGCGGTGCTGGCTCGAAGGGCCGAATGGCCTCCTCCTGCACCTATTGCCTATTGCCTATGTGTCTGTGTATCTGTGTATCTAAAACCCACGCATTTCACGGGGAGGATGTGCAAGCTGGGTACAGACAGCGCCTGTGGTCAGGGTGGGATGCTGCTGCTGTGGCCACTATCCCAGCAGTTGGATGTGCATTGCGTGCAGGAAACATTGCTCAACTCTGTCCGAAGCATCTGCCTTAGTTACACCACACCACAAACAAGAACAATCTACACCAGCTTTCCCCTTCTCACCGTCTTTAAAATAGTATTGAAACTTGAAATGAGGAACAATTGAATAGGAACTATAAAGTTTGCTACAATTCCCTGATCAGTTTAGTTCAGTTTAGTTTATTGTCCCGTATACCGAGCGAGGTACAGTGACAAGCTTGTGTTGCGTGCTAACCAGTCAGCGGAAAGACAATACACAATTACAATCAACCCATTCACAGTGTATAGATACATGATAAAGGAATAACGTTTAGCGCAAGGTAAAGCCAGCAAAGTCCAAACAAAGATAGTCCGAGGGTCACCAATGAGGTAGATAGTAGTTCAGCACTGCTCTCTGGTTGTGGTAGGATGGTTCAGTTACCTGATAACAGCCGGGAAGAAACGGACCCTGAATCTGGAGGTGTGCGTTTTCATACTTCTGTACCTCTTGCCTGATGGGAGAGGGGAGAAGAGGGAGTGGCCGGGGTGAGACTGGTCCTTGATTATGCTGCTGGCCTTGCCGAGGCAGCGTGAGGTGTAGATGGAGTCAGTGGAAGGCAGGTTGGTTTGTGTGATGGTCTGGGCTGCTGGCCTTGCCGAGGCAGCGTGAGATGTAGATGGAGTCAATGGAAGGGAGGATGGTTTGTGTGATGGTCTGGGCTGCGTTCACAATTCACTGCAATTTTCTGCGGTCTTGGTTGGAACTGTTCCCAATCCAAGCTATGATGCATCCCGATAAAATGCTGAGAATGGTTGAATGGTACTTGAATAGCCGTCCTTGGAGTCAACAGGTCCCCTTACCAAACAGCACCTCAACGAGCTACCCTCTACTATTGCCTTGGTGCTGGGGGTGTGAAGAGGAATCTCCAATGGAGGCAGGGGATCCCAGATGATGTGGAAGGAGCAGATGAGATGTGGGAGGAAGGAACTGCAGATGCCGGATTACATCGAAGGTAGACACAAAATGCTGGAGTAACTCAGTGGGACAGGCAGCATCTCTGGAGAGAAAGAATAGGTGACGTTTCGGGCTGAGACCCTTCTTCAGGCTGGGCATTCAGAGTGAGGACAAATGTGATCACAGAGTTCCCCTGACTTTTCAGTCTGAAGAAGTCCCGACCCAAAACGTCACCCATTCCTTCTCTCCAGAGATGCTGCCTGTCCCGCTGAGTTACTCCAACACTTTGTGTCTGTCCTCATCTTTAATAAGCTTGCTGTGTGAATTATGTTTAAGAGACCCATTAAGGTCAGCACTGAGTTTTACATTATTTTGATGCCATTTGCAGTAGTTTGCAAATCTTCCTTTTTGGATACAAAACCGTCTGTTTGATTTGTGTTGAATAAATGTGTAATTTTGACAGATATTTTAATAAAAGGATACTTGTGTTTACCTTGGTTCCCCCTCGGCTCCTGCGTTTGCAGCCCAGTTGAATTTTCACATCAGGGATCGGTGATTGTATTGATGGGAAGATGCAGCAGGGAAATAGGCCATTCGGCCCATTAAATCCATGCTGACCATCAATCACCCATTAACACTGGTTCCATGTTAGAAACATACACAATCGGTGCAGGAGGAGGCCATTCAGCCATTCGAACCAGCACCGCCATTCAACGTGATCATGGCTGATCATCCAGAATCAGTGCCCCGTTCCTGCTTTCCCCCATATCCCTTGATTCTGTTAGCCCTCAGAGCTGTATCTGACTCTCTGTTGAAGACGTTATCCCACTTTCACCCTCCATGCTGTAGATGACTGGCGGTGGGTGGGTGGGTGGGTGGGCATAGACTGTGCCTTGCTGTGCCATGTGTTGGCAGCTGGGCAGATGGCTGAGTCTGGCTCCCTGCTACTGGGGGAGCCCTGGGGTCTACACAGCAATGTGGGGTCAGGTGGGGTTACCAGGGAGTAGAGGAGACCGGAGGGACAAGGAGCAGAAGGCAATGAGATGGAGGGCTAAAGTGGTCGGCATTTAGCGAGCTGTGGAAGCTGGGCGGTGTGGCCCGCGGCCTGGACTCTGGGTCAATGGAGCTGTGGGTCAGCAAGCTACGGCCACGGACATCGAGGGGGGTCGGGCCGGCAGTCGATGGGGATCAGCGATCAAGGACGGACACGCCACTGGGGGCAGAGCTGGACCTGGTGGTGGTGGTGGTATTGCAGAACATCAGTGACTTTTTGGGTTTTGAGATATTTTTATTTCCAGACTTTTACCAGTTCGGTATCATGTTCATCGCACTATTCATAAGTGATAGGGACAGAATTAGGCCATTCGGCCCATCCAGTCTTCTCTGCCATTCAATCATGGCTGATCTATCTCTCTCCTAACCCCATTCTCCTGTCTTCTCCCCATAACCCCTGACACCCGCACTAATCAGGCAGGAACGGGGTACTGATTGAGAATGATCAGCCATGATCACGGTGAATGGCGGTGCTGGCTCAAAGGGCTGAATGGCCTCCTCCTGCACCTATTGTCTATTGTCTATCTATCTCTGCCTTAAAGATATCCACTTTGCCACAGGCGACATCTCTGGAGAGAAGGAATGGGTGACGTTTTGGGTCACCTCAATCTGAAAGGTCACCTATTCCTCCTCTCCAGAGATGCTGCCCGTCCCATTGAGTTACTCCAGCAACTGGGTCTATCTTCAGTGTAAACCAGCATCTGCAGTTACTTTCTACACCTCAAAAATAGCCATTGACTTGGCTGTTGTAGCTCATTCGTGTTACAAACTGGATAGAAAGACTGGATAGACTCGGCTTGTACTCGCTGGAATTTAGCAGATTGGGGGGGATCTTATAGAAACTTACAAAATTCTTAAGGGGTTGGAGAGGCTAGATGCAGGAAGATTGTTCCCGATGTTGGGGAAGTCCAGAACAAGGGGTCACAGTTTAAGGATAAGGGGGAAGTCTTTTAGGACCGAGATGAGAAAGTTTTTTTTCACACAGAGTGGTGAGTCTGTGGAATTCTCTGCCACAGAAGGTAGTTGAGGCCAGTTCATTGGCTATATTTAAGAGGGAGTTAGATGTGGCCCTTGTGGCTAAAGGGATCAGGGGGTATGGAGAGAAGGCAGGTACAGGATACTGAGTTGGATGATCAGCCATGATCATATTGAATGGCGGTGCAGGCTCGAAGGGCCGAATGGCCTACTCCTGCACCTACTTTCTATGTTTCTAAACACGGCACAAAGTTCCTGGAATAAGGGTCTTTGCATTCACATGATTCTGTGGAGCTCATGTGTATCAGTGCGATGGACCCAAGGATACACAAGGACACCACTGGCAAATGAACACATCACACAGCTGTACACATTTTTAAAAACACATTTATTTTTTATCCTGATTTTCAGGCGGTGGAATCTTTTGAAATTTGGTGTGGAACACCTCAGTTGTTCATCATTTTCTGCAAAGTAAAAGAATTACTGTTATAATAGATTTATCAATGTAAATTGTCGCTAGCGTGTGTCGGATAGTGTTAGTGTGTGTGGGGATCGCTGGTCGGTGTGGACTCGATGGGCCGAAGGGCCAGTTTCTGCGCAGTGTCTCTAAACTAAACTAAACTAAACCGGGTATGTAGGAAAGAACTGCAGACGCTGGTTTAAATCGAAGGTAGACACAAAATGCTGGAGTAACTCAGCGGGTCAGGCTGCATCTCTGGCGAGAGGGAATGGGTGACGTTTCAGGTGGGGACACTTCTTCAGACTGAGAGTCGGGGGAGAGAGAGACACACAGATAAGGAAGTGTAAGGTGTGAAAACAAGACATCAAAGGAGATGGAAATGAAGGAAAATATAGAATAGATCGTTGTTGGCTGGGAGAAGGTGACCATGAACCATACAGAGATAAAATGTAGTGAAGGGAATAGTCAGACTGGTCAGAGGACTAGGAAGGGGGAGGGATGGAGAGAGAGGGAAAGCAAAGGTTACTTGAAGTTAGAGAAGTCAATATTCATACCGCTGGGGTGTAAGCTATCCAATCTGCACTGGGCCTCACTCACTCTGACCCAGAACGTTGCCTCTACACACACTATGGAGTGGACGGAAGGTGCAGACACAGGGGCCTGGGGAGGGGGCGGTCAGGGGGTGACCATGAGGGAAGGAACTTGAAAATGGAGACTTTGGCAGCAGGGTTAAACAACTGGAGATGACACAAGGATGAGAGCAAGGGTACTGCAAAAGATCAAGGACCAGTCTCACCCCGGCCACTCCATCTTCCCCCCATCTAATAGGCAAGACGTACAGAAGTGTGAAACGCACACCTCCACATTCAGGGGCAGTTTCTTCCCAGCTGTTATCAGGCAACTGAACCATCCTCTCACCCGGGTCCTGAACTACTATCTACCTCATTGGAGACTCTCGGACTATCTTTGATCCGACTTTGCTGGCTTTACCTTGCACTGAACATTATTCACTTTATTTCCTTATACTCGCTGGAATTTAGAAGATTGAGGGGGGATCTTATAGAAACTTACAAAATTCTTAAGGGGTTGGACGGGCTAGATGCAGGAAGATTGTTCCCGATGTTGGGGAAGTCCAGAACAAGGGGTCACAGTTTAAGGATAAGGGGGAAGTCTTTTAGGACCGAGATGAGAACGTTTTTTTTCACACAGAGAGTGGTGAATCTGTGGAATTCTCTGCCACAGAAGGTAGTTGAGGCCAGTTCATTGGCTATATTTAAGAGGGAGTTAGATGTGGCCCTTGTGGCTAAAGGGATCAGGGGGTATGGAGAGAAGGCAGGTACAGGCTATTGAGTTGGATGATCAGCCATGATCATATTGAATGGCGGTGCAGGCTCGAAGGGCCGAATGGCCTACTCCTGCACCTATTTTCTATGTTTCCTTCATAGTGTATCTGTAACTGTGGACGGCTCAATTATGATCGTATTGCCTTTCCACTGACTGGTGAGCACACAACGAAAGCTTTTCACTGAAGGAAAGAACAGCAGATGCTGGTTTAACCAGAAGATAGACACAAAATGCTGGAGTAACTCAGCGGGACAGGCAGCGTCTCTGGAGAGAAGGAATGGGTGACCTTTCTGGTCTGAAGTAGGGTCTCGACCTGAAACGTCACCCATTCCTTCTCTCCAGAGACGCTGCCTGTCCCGCTGAGTTACTCCAGCACCTTGTGTCCATCTTCAGCTGTTCACTGTACCCGCGTACGTGACAATAAACTAAACTCCAACACCAGCCAGATTTAGTGAGGGTCCAACTCTAGAAGCACTTTAGTGAGGGGTCCAACTCTAGCCAGTACTTTTGTGAGGATCCAACCACAGCCAGCTTTAGTGAGGGGTCCAACCACGGCCTTTAGTGAGGGTCCAACTCTAGAAGCACTTTAGTGAGGGACCAACCACGGCCTTTAGTGAGGGGTCCAACCACAGCCAGCACTTTAGTGAGGGGTCCAACCATGGCCTTTAGTGAGGGGTCCAACTCTAGCCAGTACTTTAGTGAGGGGTCCAACCACAGCCAGCTTTAGTGAGGGGTCCAACCACAGCCAGCACTTTAGTGAGGGGTCCAACCACGGCCTTTAGTGAGGGTCCAACCACAGCCAGCTTTAGTGAGGGGTCCAACCACGGCCTTTAGTGAGGGGTCCAACTCTAGAAGCACTTTAGTGAGGGTCCAACCACGGCCAGCACTTTAGTGAGGGGTCCAACCACAGCCAGCTTTAGTGAGGGGTCCAACTCTAGCCAGTACTTTAGTGAGGGGTACAACCACGGCCTTTAGTGAGGGTCCAACCACGGCCAGCACTTTAGTGAGGGGTTGTCTCGGTGCGAGGGTACCTCAGTGATCCAGTCGTTGTAGGCCGACACACGTGTGAAGACGGTTGGTTTGTTCTGGTGGCTGCAGCGGGATGACCCAAAGCTGACCACACCATGGACCTCCCACTGGCCGTCAGTGTTGGGGCAGTTCAGAGGCCCCCCCGAGTCTCCCTGGTCGTTTTAACCAAAAATAATCCAGACAATTATTTACAATAATATGTGCAATAAGAAATAATTCTAAACAAGACCCACCACCAGAGTACAAGTCAAACTAATGTTCTTACATCACTATTTCCCCATCCTTATCCAGGATGCACCCCCCCCTCCCCTCACGGTGCCCAGGGGTCCCAGAGACCCCCAGGGTGCCCGTGGACAGCGCGTGGTCCCTCTCTAACCCCACCCGGACGCGGACGGACGTAACCCCGGAAAAGGGGCGGGCGGCCGGCTCGGGCAGAGCCCTCTTCCACCTGGCGCCATGACTCATGGATGGCCAGCTTGGCCAGGCCCAGGAGCAACCCAACCCAACTAGGACATCCTCGCACCCCCACCACCCTCTCCCCCACGCACAGGGTGGCCAGAGATGAGGGCGGTGGGTGTGAAGTGCAGCCAGAAGGCAAGGAGCAGCCCCTTTAGATATTGGACCAGGGGCTGCAACCTCACACACTCCATGTACACGTGGTACACAGACTCACACACTCCATGTACACGTGGTACACAGACTCACACACGCCATGTACACGTGGTACACAGACTCACACACTCCATGTACACGTGGAACACAGACTCACACACTCCATGTACACGTGGTACACAGACTCACACACGCCATGTACACGTGGTACACAGACTCACACACTCCATGTACACGTGGTACACAGACTCACACACTCCATGTACACGTGGTACACAGACACACACGCCATGTACACGTACACAGACTCACACACTCCATGTACACGTGGTACACAGACTCACACACTCCATGTACACGTGGTACACAGACTCACACACTCCATGTACACGTGGTACACAGACATTTCAACGGAATCAAGGGATACGTGGAGAGGGCAGGAACAGGTACAGATTGTAGATGATCAGCCATGATCACATTGAATGGCGATGCTGGCTTGAAGGGCTGAATGGCCTCCTCCTGCACCTGTTGTCTATGCTTCTATGTTACTCCCAGCCCCAGGGACCCCCAGCCCCAGGGACCCCCAGTCCCAGGGAGAGACTCCCAGCCTGGGGTGGGGAGCACAGACACCGGGCAGCCACTGCAGCGGGGGCCAGGGGATGTGGGGGAGCGGGGGGGGAGCGGGGAGATCGGGCCCCCTGCAGACGGGGGGGGGGTCTCGCTTGTGAACTCACGTTGCATCCGGAGACAACACCGTCACCACCGGCACAAACCATGGACTCCTTGACCATCATCCACCACCAGCTGGGCTGTGAGCAGGTGGCGTAGTCCACCACGGGCAGCATCGCCTGCTGGAGCACGTTGGACACCGAGCCACCGGCTACAAGACAACACCACCAGTCAACACCCCCTCGCTCCTCCCACAACCCCCCACTCCCCCTCGCTCCCCCTCGCTCCCCCCCGCTCCTTCTCACTCCCCCCGCTCCCCCCTTGCTCCCCCCCACTCCCCCTCGCTCCCCCCTCGCTCTACCCATTGCGTCGGGCACGGTGGCGCAGCGGGTAGAGCTGCTGCCTCACAGCCCCAGAGATCCAGGTTCCATCCTGACTACGGGTGCTGTCTGTACGGAGTTCGTACGTTCTCCCCGGGACCATGTGGGTTTTCTCCGGGTGCTCCGGTTTCCTCCCACACTCCAAGGACGTGCAGGTTTGTAGGTTGATTGGCTTGGTGTTTATATACTGTTTATGTCTGTGTTGTTAGGTCTGTATGCCATGGTATGTTCTTCTTTATCCCTACACTGATGTACAGCACTTTGGTCAACGTGGGTTGTTTTTAAATGTGCTCTACAATTAAAATTGACTTGGCTTGGCTTGACTTGGTGTACAGGTGGTCCCCAGCTTACGATGCCTCGTCTTGCGATAGTTCCACTTTGAGACGGTGCAAACGACAGCGACCCACAAATGTAACCCGTGATCCCGACACATGATCGCGTGTATCAATCACAATGCGTGTCGACTTACGATACTTTCAGATTCCAATGGGTTTCACGGAACGGAACCCGATGGGAAGCCGAGGGGCATCTGTGACTGTAAATTGTCACACTTGCTCAGGTGAAACTCCATAAAAGGCTGTGCAATAGTTATAACCATTATATAATTGCAGACATAAATTGTTACAGGGAGAAGGCAGGAGAATAGTGTTGAGGGCCTTCCATCACAGTGAGGAGGGGACTCACTGTGATGGATGTTTCTTTTTGTTTTGTGTTGGTTTGTGATTGTGTGAGTTATTGCTTATTTTTATTGATCTTATTGTTGGACTGTGGGTAATGGAATTTCATTCAAAAGACTTGTTTTTTTGACAATAAAGGTTATTCTCATTCTGAGAGTGGAAGATAGATCATCCATGATTGAATGGCAGAGTAGACTTGATGGGCCGAATGGCCTAATTCTGCTCCTATGACTTGTGAACTTCTGACTCTAACAAACCTACAATAGGCAGACATGTCGATGCATTTGGATCATGGAGCTTAGTTTGGATACTTGTGTTGAGAAACACTGCCTTATAATTGTTCAGGAAAGAAAACTGCAGATGCTGGTTTAAATCAAACGTAGACACAAAGTGCTGGAGTAACTCAGCAGGTCAGGCAGCATCTCTGGGGAGAAGGAATGGGTGATGATTCAGGTCTCGACCCAAAGAGTCACCCATTCCTTTTCTCCAGAGATGTTACCTGACCCGCTGAGTTACTCCAGCATTTTGTGACTGCCTTATTGTTATTCATTGTGTACGCACGTCTCCGCTTCTCATGTGTCTCATGGGGCCACAGTTTAAGAATAAGGGGTAGGCCATTTAGAACGGAGATGAGGAAAAACTTTTTCAGTCAGAGAGTTGTGAATCTGTGCAATTCACTGGCTCAGAAGGCAGTGGAGACCAATTCTCAGAATGCATTCAAGAGAGAGCTAGATAGAGCTCTTAAGGATAGCGGAGTCAGGGGGTATGGGGAGAAGGCAGGAACGGGGTACTGATTGAGAATGATCAGCCATGATCACATTGAAAGGCAGTGCTGGCTCTAAGGGCTGAATGGCCTCCTCCTGCACCTATTGTCTATTGTCTATTGACTCACCCTTCAGCAGTCCCCAGCCAGTGATGTAGCAACTGTAGTGGTTGGGTAAGATGGTACCGGGGGCCGGGATACAGCCCACGCCCACTTTGTCCGTCAGCACCACCGGTTCAGCAAGTTTGACCAACGCAATATCATAACTAGCAGAAGAAAGACAAATATTTCAGTGCTGACATTTACCTCCCTGAATATGGTTTTATTTGACAGCTGCAGCACAGAAACAGGCACGCCGAGCCCCCACCGAGCACACAGGCCCACCGAGCCCACGCCGAGCCCACGCCGAGCCCACGCCGAGCCCACGCCGAGCCCACGCCGAGCCCACGCCGAGCCCACGCCGAGCCCACACCGAGCCCACGCGCCCACCGAGCACACAGGCCCACCGAGCCCACGCCGAGCCCACACCGAGCCCACGCCGAGCCCACGCCGAGCCCACGCCGAGCCCACGCCGAGCCCACGCCGAGCCCACGCGCCCACCGAGCACACAGGCCCACCGAGCCCACGCCGAGCCCACGCCGAGCCCACGCCGAGCCCATGCCGAGCAGCAATCACCCACACACTGGCACCATCCCACACACACTGGCACCATCCCACACACACCAACACTATCCTACACACACTAACACTATCCCCCACACACTAACACTATCCCACACACACTAACACTATCCCACACACACTGGCACCATCCCACACACACCAACACTATCCTACACACACTAACACTATCCCACACACACTAGCACTATCCCACACACACTAACACTATCCCACACACACTAACACTATCCCACACACACTAGCACTATCCCACACACACTAACACTATCCCACACACACTAACATTATCCCACACACACTAACACTATCCTACACACTAGGGACACATTTTATAATTTTTACCAAAGCCAATTAACCTACAAACCTGAACGTCTTTGGAGAGTGGTAGGAAACCGGAGCGCCCGGAGAAAACCCACGCAGTAACAGGGAGAACGTGCAAACTCCGTACAGTCAGTACCTGCCCATAGTATTGAACCTGGGTCTGTGGCGCTGTGAGGCAGCAACTCTATGCTGCATTCGCTGTAAAGCAGCAACTCTACCGGGCGGCACGGTAGCGCAGCGGTAGAGTTGCTGCTTTACAGCGAATGCAGCGTCGGAGACTCAGGTTCGATCCTGACTACGGGTGCTGCACTGTAAGGAGTTTGTACGTTCTCCCCGTGACCTGCGTGGGTTTTCTCCGAGATCTTCGGTTTCCTCCCACACTCCAAAGACGTACAGGTATGTAGGTTAATTGGCTGGGTAAATGTAAAAATTGTCCCTAGTGGGTGTAGGATAGTGTTAATGTACGGGGATCACTGGGCGGCACGGACTTGGTGGGCCGAAAAGGCCTGTTTCCGGCTGTATATATATGATATGATATGATACCGCTGCGCTACCGTGCCGCCCTTCCTTTGTCCCAGTCTCCACCTATATCCTTCCTTTGTCCCACCCCCGACATCAGTCTGAAGAAGGATCTCGACCCGAAACGTCACCCATTCCTTCTCTCCCGAGATGCTGTCTGACCTGCTGAGTTACTCCAGCATTTTGTGAATAAATCTATATGCATCTGTTTGCTGTGATTATTTTGTAACTCGATGCCACAGAATATTTAAACCAGTGGAACAGGCCAATTGGCCCAAGATGTCCAGGCCAGCGTTTATCTCTGTATGAACCTTCTCCCACCTCGTCTACTTGCCCCGACCACCTTGTATTTATCTAGGTTCCCCTTCAGCGTCTCATTGCTGGAGCAGACAGCTGGCGTTCCCCGGCCGGTCACATTCACCCACTGACCCGTTGACAGCAAAGATCATGCTGAACTTCTCGTGAGGGATGAGCTTCTCTACGGCAGCGTAGACTGAACCGGCTTCATCGTCGGAGAGGGTCTGTTTGCCGAGGCCCACTCTGTAGGTGTACTTGTTGCTGCGAGAAGAAAAGAAATTGTAACTAACGGAGAAACGCTTCAGAATCATTCGGGCCATCAAGTCGGCGATCGCTTCGCTCAACACCTGCGCTCGGTCCGCATTGACCAAACTGATCTCCCGGTGGCTGAGCACTTCAACTCCCCCTCCCATTCCCAGTCTGACCTTTCTGTCATGGGCCTCCTCCAGTGCCATAGTGAGGCCCACCGGAAATTGGAGGAACAGCACCTCATATTTCGCCTGGGCAGTTTGCAGCCCAGTGGTATGAACATCGACTTCTCCAACTTTAGATAGTTCCTCTGTCCCTCCCGTCCCCTCCTCCTTCCCAGATCTCCCTCTATCTTCCTGTCTCCACCTATATCCTTCCTTTGTCCTGCCCCCCTGACATCACTGTGAAGAAGGGTCTCGACCCGAAACGTCACCCATTCCTTCTCTCCCGAGATGCTGCCTGACCTGCTGAGTTACTCCAGCATTTTGTGAATAAAGGCCAACAAGTCTACTCTGCCACTCAATCCTGGCTGATCTATCTCTCCCTCCGAACCTCTCTCTCCCGCCTTCTCCCCGTAACCCCTGACAAGAATCAAGAATCAAGTGTGAGCACAACGTATGATCTCAGATGTCCCAAAATGTGCTATTGAAAACTGAATGTGTAGAAAAGAACTGCAGATGCTGGTTTAAATTGAAGATAGACACAAAATGCTGGAGTAACTCAGCGGGACAGGCAGTCTGAAGAAGGGTCTCGACCCGAAACGTCACCCATTCCTTCTCTCCAGAGGTGCTGCCTGACCCGCTGAGTTACTCCAGCACTCTGTGAAACGTCACCTATCCATGTTCTCCACAGATGCTGCCTGACCCGCTGAGTTACTCCAGCACTCTGTGAAACGTCACCTATCCATGTTCTCCACAGATGCTGCCTGACCCACTGAGTTACTCCAGCACTCTGTGAAACGTCACCTATCCATGTTCTCCACAGATGCTGCCTGACCCGCTGAGTTACTCCAGCACTCTGTGTCTGTCTTCAACTAACTGCAGGATGAGTGCAGCAGATAGATGGAGTAAGGAGCAGCCCACCATCGCTGATCTTGGAAGCTAACGGGCAGATTCCGTGCGGAACTTACTTAATGCAGTGTGCTGCAGTCATGACCCATCTGGGGTCAATCAGGGACCCCCCACAAGTGTGACCCCAACGACCTTCTCGAGAAATCTGGAGGGAGATCTGCAAGAAATTCGAATGTCCGTCTTCAAAAAATATTCAATAAGAAAAAACATCTACATGTACATGAACATCTCCCACTTCAGGTAGCCCTGGCATTCCCTCTCTCTCTACACCCCCTCCTCTCCCCCCCCCCCCCAAGTCTCTCTAGCTTCTCGCTTTCACCCAACAAACAACTAACAAAGGCCTGTTTCCTTTATCATCATTACTTTTTTGCAGATATTTCATTCAATAGACAATAAACAATAGACAATAGACAATTCATTGTTCTTTATCTCTCCACATCTTCGTCTATATCTCTCGTTTCCCTTACCCTAACCAGTCTGAAGAAGGGTCTCGACCCGAAACGTCACCCATTCCTTCTCTCCAGAGATGCTGCCTGTCCCGCTGAGTTACTCCAGCATTGTGTGTCTGTCCCCATGGTTTTCTAAAGAGAGCCCCCCCTAGTCTAACCTCCCTGGAGAACTGCCCCGGTCTGTACTGCAAGCTCTGCCTGTGGCCGCTGCTCAGAGTGAACTTGATCTTTGTCCATCATTAGTACACGTGGGGTGGGGGGTGGGGGGGTTGGGAGGGGGGGGGGCTGCTTTATGTCCTCGTGGTCCACCGTGGGCAGCTCTACAGAACTGGCAACATTGGCAGCAAAGCCTCAACTACGATATTCTGAAGCACCAATTGCCACTTTTAATTGTTGTAGTTGACACACGAAAGAAAAGGATTAGTAAACGTACAGCTCGATTGTTCACACGCGTGTACACACCAGGAACAGAATCTCTGCCTCGTTATTCCCGACCAGCGTTGCACCATGGTGAGACTAGGCCGGGATCAGCAGCTCATAACCTGGGTCCTTCCTGATTTTAATTTACAGTTTAGTTTAGAGATACAGCGCAGAAACACCGAGTCTGTGCCGACCAGCGATCCCCACACACTAACACTGTGCTACACACACACTGGGGACAACGTACAATGTTATCAAAGCCAATTAACCTGTATACCTGTCTGTCTTTGCAGTGTGAGAGGAAACTAGAGCACCCGGAGAAAACCCACGCAGGTCACGGGGAGAACGTACAAACCATACAGACGGCACCCGTAGTCAGGATGGAACCCGGGTCTCTGACGCTGTGAGGCAGCAGCTCTACCCGCTGCACCACCGTGCCTATCAATCTGCACCAGGTTGTCCACAAGCGTGGGGCTTGCAGCAAATGAGGTGCTAAAACTCAACGGTTCAAACACTTTGAACAACCAGAGACTTCAAAGACAGACGTGGTTTGGTTTGCGTGCTGACCTACCTGCCATGGCCAACTGTTGGGTCTGGCATCTGCACCACCGACCACCTTGGACAGGATGGGTTGGTACGTGGGGGTACCACAACCGTACACTGCAAAAGATGGCACTTTGTCAGCCTCAGGGCCTAGTCCTTGCAACATGGCCCTGACCCTCCACCCAAACCCACCCCTGCCTGAGAGATGCCCGGGCCCAGCGTCCGATCCCCACGGTAACATGGCTGAATTAGAACAAAACCTGCAATAAGCTGACAACATGGGTGGGCAGGAACTGCAGATGCTGGTTTACACCGAAGATAAACACAAAGTGCTGGAGTAACTCAGCGGGACAGGCAGCGTCTGTGGAGGAAAAGAAACAGGTGACGTTGCAGATCGAGACCTTTCTTCGGAAGTCTGAAGAAGGGTTTTGATCCAAAACGGCAACTATCCTTTAAGTCCAGAGATGCTGCCTGACCCGCTGAGTTACTCCAGCACTCTGTGAAACGTCACCTATCCATGTTCTCCACAGATGCTGCCTGATCCGCTGAGTTACTCCAGCACTCTGTGAAACGTCACCTATCCATGTTCTCCACAGATGCTGCCTGACCCGCTGAGTTACTCCAGCACTCTGTGTCAATCTTTGATTTAGAAGAAAACCTAGAATAAGCTAACCACTGTACCTTCCATAGTTCAGAGAGGTTACGAGGGAATCAAACCTTTCATAACTTTCGTAAACTAATCAACCGTTC
This sequence comes from Rhinoraja longicauda, assembly GCF_053455715.1. Taxonomy (NCBI): domain Eukaryota; kingdom Metazoa; phylum Chordata; class Chondrichthyes; order Rajiformes; family Arhynchobatidae; genus Rhinoraja; species Rhinoraja longicauda. Next base: position 29,631,241 of record NC_135982.1, on the reverse strand, counting down.
TATTAGAGTCGTCCAGCATGGAAACAGGCCCTTCAGCCCAACCTGTCCATGCTGACCAAGATGCTCCATCCAAGCCAGTTCCATTTCCTATAACCATTCCTATCCATGGATGTGTCCAAGTGTTTTTTAAATGTTGTTATTGTACGTGTCTCAGCGACCTGCTCTGATAGCTCATTCCATACACCTACCACCCTCAGGATGGTAGTCAATCTTTCCCCTCTCACCTTAAACCGATGTCCTCTGGTTCAGGATCGCCCATCGCTGGGTAAAATACTGTGCATTCACTGCATCAATTCCCCTGATGACCTTATCCACCTCTCATAGATCACCCCTTGCCCTGTGCATTACAGGGAACAAGTTCCTAAACTGTCCAACCTCTGACTACAGCTCCGTCCCTCCAGTCCTGACATAGAAACATAGAAACATAGAAAATAGGTGCAGGAGTAGGCCATTCGGCCCTTCGAGCCTGCACCGCCATTCAATATGATCATGGCTGATCATCCAACTCAGTAGCCTGTACCTGCCTTCTCTCCATACCCCCTGATCCCTTTAGCCACAAGGGCCACATCCAACTCCCTCTTAAATATAGACAATGAACTGGCCTCAACTACCTTCTGTGGCAGAGAATTCCACAGACTCACCACTCTCTGTGTGAAGAAAAACGTTCTCATCTCGGTCCTAAAAGACTTCCCCCCTTATCCTTAAACTGTGACCCCTTGTTCTGGACTTCCCCAACATCGGGAACAATCTTCCTGCATCTAGCCTCTCCAACCCCTTAAGAATGTTGTAAGTTTCTATAAGATCCCCCCTCAATCTGCTAAATTCCAGCGACAACATCCTCCTAAATCTTCTCAACACCTTCCAGCTTCATGACATCTTTCCTTCTATTTTCAGTGGAGTTTCAGATTTACAAACAAATCTTGAAAGTGTTTCCCAATTTTATAGATCGCAAAGATGCTTCCTCTTCCTTTTCACCGTTTACATTCCTTTGCTTTTAGCTCTTGGACTTTTGCTTGAAATTGGGGAACTGGAGGTTCCCCTGTTTTTAAGTGGCTCCAATGGTCAGTGGGGTCGACAAGGGTAGCCTTTGACCCACAATGACTTCAAGAAACACTGACGACGAACTTCCACAACTAAGATGGAAGGTAAACGTGGTTACCTCACGCACTCACCGGTTGTAACAAGCAGAGCAGCCCAGGCAAGGCAGATCATGTTTGCAAGGAGTTGGGTCTCCACACACTCCGTGAGATCTATATTTATACCTGAATAGCCACTGACCTTCAGGAAGCAGTGGCATGATCTTAATTGTGGGAAAAACAACATGCGATAGAAGATTAATAACCATCAATCGATCAGACAAAGTGTCTCCTTTATCTTAAACAAGCATGAAAACAAGCAACTCCTGACCCCTCCTCTCACCTCAACGTCCTGACCCCCCCTCTCACCTCAACGTCCTGGCCCCCCCTCTCACCTCAACGTCCTGACCCCCCCTCTCACCTCAACGTCCTGACCCCCCCTCTCACCTCAACGTCCTGGCCCCCCCTCTCACCTCAACGTCCTGACCCCCCCTCTCACCTCAACGTCCTGACCCCCCCTCTCACCTCAACGTCCTGACCCCCCCTCTCACCTCAACGTCCTGGCCCCCCCTCTCACCTCAACGTCCTGGCCCCCCCTCTCACCTCAAACCCCTGCCCCCCCCTCTCACCTCAACGTCCTGGCCCCCCCTCTCACCTCAACGTCCTGACCCCCCCCTCTCACCTCAACGTCCTGACCCCCCCCTCTCACCTCAACGTCCTGGCCCCCCCCCTCTCACCTCAACGTCCTGGCCCCCCCTCTCACCTCAACGTCCTGGCCCCCCCCCTCTCACCTCAACGTCCTGGCCCCCCCTCTCACCTCAAACCCCTGCCCCCCCCTCCTCTCACCTCAACGTCCTGGCCCCCCCCTCTCACCTCAACATCCTGACCCCCCCCCTCTCACCTCAACGTCCTGGCCCCCCCCCTCTCACCTCAACGTCCTGACCCCCCCTCTCACCTCAACGTCCTGGCCCCCCCTCTCACCTCAACGTCCTGGCCCCCCCCCCTCACCTCAAACTCCTAGCCCCCCCTCTCACCTCAACGTCCTGACCCCCCCTCTCACCTCAACGTCCTGACCCCCCCCTCTCACCTCAACGTCCTGGCCCCCCCCTCTCACCTCAACGTCCTGGCCCCCCCCTCTCACCTCAACGTCCTGACCCCCCCTCCCACCTCAAACTCCTGCCCCCCCCTCCTCTCACCTCAAAGGAAAAATAACTACGTTTAGATGAACAGAGGGAATTGGAAAACAAGCATTGTGAGAGAGAGGGGGAAGAGAGAGGGGGGGGGGGAAGGAGGGGGAGAGAGAGAGGGAGAGAGGGGAGAGAGAGGTAGAGGGGGGGAGAGAGATTGGGGGGAGAGAGATATGGGGGGGAGAGAGGGGGAGAGAGAGGGAGAAAAGAGAGGGAGAGAGAGAGAGAGAGAGAGAGAGAGAGAGAGAGAGAGAGAGAGAGAGAGAGAGAGAGAGAGAGAGAGAGAGAGAGAGAGAGAGAGAGAGAGAGAGAGAAGAATGATAGAGATGGAAAAATGTAAAGAGAGCTGCAGTAAGACAGAGACTAGAAGCATCACTGTGGTGCAGCGGGTAGAGCTGCTGCCTCCCAGCGCCAGAGACCCGGGTTCGATCCTGACTAGGGGTGCTGTCTGTTCGGAGTTTGCAAGTTCTCCTTGTGACCTGCGTGGGTTTTCTCCGAGATCTCCGGTTTCTTCCCACACTCCCAAGACGTGCAGGTTTGTAGGTTAATTGGCTTTGGTAAAATTATAAATTGTCCCTAGTGTGTGTAGGATAGTGTTAGTGTGCGGGGGTCGCTGGTCGGCGTGGACTCGGTGGGCTGAAAGGCATGTTTCTGTGCAATATCTCTAAACTAAACTAAAACTGAGATCATTAGATATAGGAGCAGAATTAGGCCATTCGGCCCATCAAGTCTACTCCGCCATTCAATCATGGCTGATCTATCTCTCCCTCCTAACCCCATTCTCCTGCCTTCTCCCCATAACCCCTGACACCTGTGCTAATCTAAAATCTATCCATCTCTACCTTAAAAATACCCACTGACTTGTGGCCTCCACAGCCGTCTGTGGCAAAGAATCCCAAAGATTCACCACTATCTGACTAAAGAAATTTCTCCACATCTCCTTCTTAAAAAAACATCCTTTAATTCTGAGGCTGTGCCCTCTAGTCCTAGACTCTCCCACTAGTGGAAACATCCTCTCCACATCCACTCGATCCAAGCCTTTCACTGTTCTGTTTGTTTCAATCCAGTCCCCCCTCATCCTTCTAAACTCCAGCGAGTACAGGCCCAGTGCTGACAAACGCTCATCATTGTGTTATGTAATCCGGAAGTGGCAGCGCTGCCCTGCCCTGCCCTGCCCTGCCCTGCCCTGCCCTGCCCTGCCCTGCCCTGCCCTGCCCTGCCCTGCCCTGCAGCTGCCCTGCCCTGCCCTGCCCTGCCCTGCCCTGCAGCTGCCCTGCCCTGCCCTGCCCTGCCCTGCAGCTGCCCTGCCCTGCCCTGCCCTGC